>NW_026510872.1:355000-386608 GCF_027579735.1 Bombina bombina | reverse complement strand
GGGAGAGACCAGAGGGTCAGTGTGTGCTTAAGGGTAGAGACCAGAGGGTCAGTGTGTGATTAAGGGTAGAGACCAGAGGGTCAGTGTGTGATTAAGGGTAGAGACCAGAGGGTCAGTGTGTGACTGAGGGGAGAGACCAGAGGGTCAGTGTGTGTGTGTGACTGAGGGGAGAGACCAGAGGGTCAGTGTGTGTGTGTGAAGGTGGAGAGACCAGTGGGTCAGTGTGTGACTGAGGGGAGGACCAGAGGGTCAGTGTGTGTCGTGTGTGTGATCTGAGGGGAGAGACCAGAGGGTCCAGTGTGTGTGTGTGTGACTGAGGGGAGAGACCAGAGGGTCAGTGTGTGTGTGTGATGAGGGAGAGCCAGAGGGTCGTGTTGGATAAAGGGGAGAAGAGACAGTGGGTTCAGTGTGTGATGAGGGGGAGAGACCAGAGGGTCAGTGTGTATGATGAGGGGAGAGACCAGTAGGGTCAGTGTGTGACTGAGGGAGGAGACAGAGGGTCAGTGTGTGATTGAAGGGTAGGAGGACCAGAGGGTCAGTGTGTGATGAAGGGGAAGAGGACCAGAGGGTCAGTGTGTGACTGAAGGGTGAGAGACCAGAGGGTCAGTGTGGGTGATCGAGGGGAGAGGACCAGAAGGGTCAGATGTGTGTGACTGAGGGGAGAGACCAGTAGGGTCAGTGTGTGAGTTAAGGGGAGAGACCAGAGGGTCAGTGTGTGACTGAAGGGGAGGAGACCAGAGGGTCCGAGTGTGTGATTAAGGGGTAGAGACCAGAGGGTCAGTGTGTGAGGGGAGAGACCAGAGGGTCAGTGTGTGATTAAGGGGAGAGACCAGAGGGTCAGTGTGTGTGTGTGACTGAGGGGAGAGACCAGAGGGTCAGTGTGTGTGTGTGACTGAGGGGAGAGACCAGAGGGTCAGTGTGTGTGTGTGACTGATGGGGAGAGACCAGAGGGTCAGTGTGTGACTGAGGGGAGAGACCAGAGGGTCAGTGTGTGTGTGTGTGTGTGTGACTGAGGGGAGAGACCAGAGGGTCAGTGTGTGTGTGTGTGACTGAGGGGAGAGACCAGAGGGTCAGTGTGTGTGTGTGACTGAGGGGAGAGACCAGAGGGTCCGTGTGTGATAAAGGGGAGAGACCAGAGGGTCAGTGTGTGACTGAGGGGAGAGACCAGAGGGTCAGTGTGTGACTGAGGGGAGAGACCAGAGGGTCAGTGTGTGACTGAGGGGAGAGACCAGAGGGTCAGTGTGGTGACTTGAGGGGAGAGACCAGAGGGTCAGTGTGTGACTGAGGGGAGAGGACCAGAGGGTCAGTGTGTGACTGAGGGGAGAGACCAGAGGGTCAGTGTGTGACTGAGGGGAGAGACCAGAGGGTCAGTGTGTGATTAAGGGGAGAGACCAGAGGGTCAGTGTGTGACTGAGGGGAGAGACCAGAGGGTCAGTGTGTGACTGAGGGGGAGAGACCAGAGGGTCAGTGTGTGACTGAGGGGAGAGACCAGAGGGTCAGTGTGTGATTAAGGGGAGAGACCAGAGGGTCAGTGTGTGTGTGTGTGTGACTGAGGGGAGAGACCAGAGGGTCAGTGTGTGATTAAGGGGAGAGACCAGAGGGTCAGTGTGTGTGACTGAGGGGAGAGACCAGAGGGTCAGTGTGTGTGACTGAGGGGAGAGACCAGAGGGTCAGTGTGTGTGACTGAGGGGAGAGACCAGAGGGTCAGTGTGTGTGACTGAGGGGAGAGACCAGAGGGTCAGTGTGTGTGACTGAGGGGAGAGACCAAGAGGGTCAGTGTGTGTGACTGAGGGGAGAGACCACAGGGTCAGTGTGTGTGACTGAGGGGAGAGACCAGAGGGTCAGTGTGTGTGACTGAGGGGAGAGACCACAGGGTCAGTGTGTGTGACTGAGGGGAGAGACCAGAGGGTCAGTGTGTGTGACTGAGGGGAGAGACCACAGGGTCAGTGTGTGTGACTGAGGGGAGAGACCACAGGGTCAGTGTGTGATTAAGGGGAGAGACCAGAGGGTCAGTGTGTGATTAAGGGGAGAGACCAGAGGGTCAGTGTGTGATTAAGGGTGAGAGACCAGAGGGTCCAGTGTGTGACTGAGGGGAGAGACCAGAGGGTCAGTGTGTGTGACTCAGGGGAGAGACCAGAGGGTCAGTGTGTGTGAGTCTGAGGGGGTAGAGACCAGAGGGTCAGTGTGTGACTCAGGGGAGAGACCAGAGGGTCAGTGTGTGTGACTCAGGGGAGAGACCAGAGGGTCAGTGTGTGTGTGACTGAGGGGAGAGACCAGAGGGTCAGTGTGTGTGTGTGACTGAGGGGAGAGACCAGAGGGTCAGTGTGTGTTGTGTGACTGAGGGGAGAGACCAGAGGGTCAGTGTGTGTAATGTGACAGAGGGGAGAGACCAGAGGGGTCAGTGTGTGTAATGTGACCTGAGGGGAGAGACCAGAGGGTCAGTGTGTGTAATGTGACTGAGGGGAGAGACCAGAGGGTCAGTGTGTGTAATGTGACTGAGGGGAGAGACCAGAGGGTCAGTGTGTGTGTGTGACTGAGGGGAGAGACCAGAGGGTCAGTGTGTGTGTGTGACTGAGGGGAGAGACCAGAGGGTCAGTGTGTGTGATTAAGGGGAGAGACCAGAGGGTCAGTGTGTGTGTGTGTGTGACTGAGGGGAGAGACCAGAGGGTCAGTGTGTGATTAAGGGGAGAGACCAGAGGGTCAGTGTGTGTGACTGAGGGGGAGAGACCAGAGGGTCAGTGTGTGGTGACTGAGGGGAGAGGACCAGAGGGTCAGTGTGTGTGACTGAGGGGAGAGACCAGAGGGTCAGTGTGTGACTGAGGGGAGAGACCAGAGGGTCAGTGTGTGTGACTGAGGGGAGAGACCAGAGGGTCAGTGTGTGTGACTGAGGGGAGAGACCAGAGGGTCAGTGTGTGTGTGACTGAGGGGAGAGACCACAGGGTCAGTGTGTGTGACTGAGGGGAGAGACCACAGGGTCAGTGTGTGTGACTGAGGGGAGAGACCACAGGGTCAGTGTGTGTGACTGAGGGGAGAGACCACAGGGTCAGTGTGTGTGACTGAGGGGAGAGACCACAGGGTCAGTGTGTGTGACTGAGGGGAGAGACCACAGGGTCAGTGTGTGATTAAGGGGAGAGACCAGAGGGTCAGTGTGTGATTAAGGGGAGAGACCAGAGGGTCAGTGTGTGATTAAGGGGAGAGACCAGAGGGTCAGTGTGTGACTGAGGGGAGAGACCAGAGGGTCAGTGTGTGTGACTCAGGGGAGAGACCAGAGGGTCAGTGTGTGTGAGTCTGAGGGGTAGAGACCAGAGGGTCAGTGTGTGACTCAGGGGAGAGACCAGAGGGTCAGTGTGTGTGACTCAGGGGAGAGACCAGAGGGTCAGTGTGTGTGTGACTGAGGGGAGAGACCAGAGGGTCAGTGTGTGTGTGTGACTGAGGGGAGAGACCAGAGGGTCAGTGTGTGTTGTGTGACTGAGGGGAGAGACCAGAGGGTCAGTGTGTGTAATGTGACAGAGGGGAGAGACCAGAGGGTCAGTGTGTGTAATGTGACTGAGGGGAGAGACCAGAGGGTCAGTGTGTGTAATGTGACTGAGGGGAGAGACCAGAGGGTCAGTGTGTGTAATGTGACTGAGGGGAGAGACCAGAGGGTCAGTGTGTGTAATGTGACTGAGGGGAGAGACCAGAGGGTCAGTGTGTGTGTGTGACTGAGGGGAGAGACCAGAGGGTCAGTGTGTGATTAAGGGGAGAGACCAGAGGGTCAGTGTGTGACTGAGGGGAGAGACCAGAGGGTCAGTGTGTGTGTGTGTGTGTGTGTGACTGAGGGGAGAGACCACAGGGTCAGTGTGTGTGACTGAGGGGAGAGACCACAGGGTCAGTGTGTGTGTGTGACTGAGGGGAGAGACCACAGGGTCAGTGTGTGTGACTGAGGGGAGAGACCACAGGGTCAGTGTGTGATTAAGGGGAGAGACCAGAGGGTCAGTTTGTGACTGAGGGGAGAGACCAGAGGGTCAGTGTGTGATTAAGGGGAGAGACCAGAGGGTCCGTGTGTGATAAAGGGGAGAGACCAGAGGGTCAGTGTGTGTGTGTGACTGAGGGGAGAGACCAGAGGGTCAGTGTGTGATTAAGGGGAGAGACCAGAGGGTCAGTGTGTGACTGAGGGGAGAGACCAGAGGGTCAGTGTGTGTGTGTGTGTGTGTGTGTGACTGAGGGGAGAGACCACAGGGTCAGTGTGTGTGACTGAGGGGAGAGACCACAGGGTCAGTGTGTGTGACTGAGGGGAGAGACCAGAGGGTCAGTGTGTGATTAAGGGGAGAGACCAGAGGGTCAGTGTGTGTGTGTGACTGAGGGGAGAGACCAGAGGGTCAGTGTGTGTGTGTGTGTGTGTGTGTGTGTGTGTGTGACTGAGGGGAGAGACCACAGGGTCAGTGTGTTTGACTGAGGGGAGAGACCACAGGATCAGTGTGTTTGACTGAGGGGAGAGACCACAGGGTCAGTGTGTGTGTGTGACTGAGGGGAGAGACCAGAGGGTCAGTGTGTGATTAAGGGGAGAGACCAGAGGGTCAGTGTGTGTGACTGAGGGGAGAGACCAGAGGGTCAGTGTGTGTGATTGAGGGGAGAGACCACAGGGTCAGTGTGTGTGTGTGTGTGTGTGACTGAGGGGAGAGACCAGAGGGTCAGTGTGTGTGACTGAGGGGAGAGACCACAGGGTCAGTGTGTGATTAAGGGGAGAGAACAGAGGGTCAGTGTGTGATTAAGGGGAGAGAACAGAGGGTCAGTGTGTGACTGAGGGGAGAGACCAGAGGGTCAGTGTGTGTGAGTCTGAGGGGTAGAGATCAGAGGGTCAGTGTGTGATTAAGGGGAGAGACCAGAGGGTCCGTGGGTGATTAAGGGTAGAGACCAGAGGGTCAGTGTGTGTGTGTGACTGAGGGGAGAGACCAGAGGGTCAGTGTGTGATTAAGGGGAGAGACCAGAGGGTCAGTGTGTGTGACTGAGGGGAGAGACCACAGGGTCTGTGTGTGTGTGTGTGTGTGTGTGACTGAGGGGAGAGACCACAGGGTCAGTGTGTGTGACTGAGGGGAGAGACCACAGGGTCAGTGTGTGTGTGTGACTGAGGGGGAGAGACCAGAGGGTCAGTGTGTGATTAAGGGGAGAGACCAGAGGGTCAGTGTGTGATTAAGGGGAGAGACCAGAGGGTCAGTGTGTGTGTGTGTGTGACTGACTGAGGGGAGAGACCACAGGGTCAGTGTGTGTGACTGAGGGGAGAGACCACAGGGTCAGTGTGTGTGTGACTGAGGGGAGAGACCAGAGGGTCAGTGTGTGATTAAGGGGAGAGACCAGAGGGTCAGTGTGTGATTAAGGGGAGAGACCAGAGGGTCAGTGTGTGACTGAGGGGAGAGACCAGAGGGTCAGTGTGTGACTGAGGGGAGAGACCAGAGGGTCAGTGTGTGTGAGACTGAGGGGGAGAGACCAGAGGGTCAGTGTGTGATTAAGGGGAGAGACCAGAGGGTCAGTGTGTGACTGAGGGGAGAGACCAGAGGGTCAGTGTGTGATTAAGGGGAGAGACCAGAGGGTCAGTGTGTGACTGAGGGGAGAGACCCAGAGGGGTCCAGTGTGTGTGTGTGTGTGTGTGTGTGTGTGACTGAGGGGAGAGACCACAGGGTCAGTGTGTGTGTGTGTGTGTGTGTGACTGAGGGGAGAGACCAGAGGGTCAGTGTGTGATTAAGGGGAGAGACCAGAGGGTCAGTGTGTGATTAAGGGGAGATACCAGAGGGTCAGTGTGTGATTAAGGGGAGAGACCAGAGGGTCAGTGTGTGTGTGTGTGTGTGTGACTGAGGGGAGAGACCAGAGGGTCAGTGTGTGTGACTGAGGGGAGAGACCACAGGGTCAGTGTGTGTGTGTGACTGAGGGGAGAGACCAGAGGGTCAGTGTCTGTGTGACTGAGGGGAGAGACCAGAGGGTCAGTGTGTGACTGAGGGGAGAGACCAGAGGGTCAGTGTCTGTGTGACTGAGGGGAGAGACCAGAGGGTCAGTGTGTGACTGATGGGAGAGACCAGAGGGTCAGTGTGTGTGTGTGACTGATGGGAGAGACCAGAGGGTCAGTGTGTGTGTGTATGACTGAGGGGAGAGACCACAGGGTCAGTGTGTGTGACTGATGGGAGAGACCAGAGGGTCAGTGTGTGATTAAGGGGAGAGACCACAGGGTCAGTGTGTGTGTGTGACTGATGGGAGAGACCAGAGGGTCAGTGTGTGATTAAGGGGAGAGACCAGAGGGTCAGTGTGTGTGTGTGACTGAGGGGAGAGACCAGAGGGTCAGTGTGTGTGTGTGACTGAGGGGAGAGACCAGAGGGTCAGTGTGTGTGTGTGACTGAGGGGAGAGACCAGAGGGTCAGTGTGTGTGTGTGACTGAGGGGAGAGACCAGAGGGTCAGTGTCTGTGTGACTGAGGGGAGAGACCAGAGGGTCAGTGTGTGATTAAGGGGAGAGACCAGAGGGTCAGTTTGTGTGTGTGACTGATGGGAGAGACCAGAGGGTCAGTGTGTGTGTGTGACTGAGGGGAGAGACCAGAGGGTCAGTGTGTGACTGAGGGGAGAGACCAGAGGGTCAGTGTGTGTGAGTCTGAGGGGTAGAGATCAGAGGGTCAGTGTGTGATTAAGGGGAGAGACCAGAGGGTCAGTGTGTGTGACTCAGGGGAGAGACCAGAGGGTCAGTGTGTGTGACTCAGGGGAGAGACCAGAGGGTCAGTGTGTGTGACTCAGGGGAGAGACCAGAGGGTCAGTGTGTGTGACTCAGGGGAGAGACCAGAGGGTCAGTGTGTGTGTGACTGAGGGGAGAGACCAGAGGGTCAGTGTGTGACTCAGGGGAGAGACCAGAGGGTCAGTGTGTGTGACTCAGGGGAGAGACCAGAGGGTCAGTGTGTGTGAGTCTGAGGGGGGAGAGACCAGAGGGTCAGTGTGTGATTAAGGGGAGAGACCAGAGGGTCAGTGTGTGTGTGACTGAGGGGAGAGACCAGAGGGTCAGTGTGTGATTAAGGGGAGAGACCAGAGGGTGTGTGTGTGTGTGTGTGACTGAGGGGAGAGAACAGAGGGTCAGTGTGTGATTAAGGGGAGAGACCAGAGGGTCAGTGTGTGTGTGTGTGTTACTGAGGGGAGGGAACAGAGGGTCAGTGTGTGATTAAGGGGAGAGACCAGAGGGTCAGTGTGTGTGTGTGTGTGACTGAGGGGAGAGACCAGAGTGTCAGTGTGTGATTAAGGGGAGAGACCAGAGGGTGTGTGTGTGTGTGTGTGACTGAGGGGAGAGACCAGAGGGTCAGTGTGTGATTAAGGGGAGAGACCAGAGGGTAAGTGTGTGATTAAGGGGAGAGGCCAGAGGGTCAGTGTGTGATTAAGGGGAGAGGCCAGAGGGTCAGTGTGTGATTAAGGTGAGAGACCAGAGGGTCAGTGTGTGACTGAGGGGAGAGACCAGAGGGTCAGTGTGTGTGTGTGACTGAGGGGAGAGACCAGAGGGTCAGTGTGTGTGTGTGTGACTGAGGGGAGAGACCAGAGGGTCAGTGTGTGATTAAGGGGAGAGGCCAGAGGGTCAGTGTGTGATTAAGGGGAGATACCAGAGGGTCAGTGTCTGTGTGACTGAGGGGAGAGACCACAGGGTCAGTGTGTGTGTGTGTGTGACTGAGGGGAGAGACCAGAGGGTCAGTGTGTGTGTGACTGAGGGGAGAGACCAGAGGGTCAGTGTGTGATTAAGGGGAGAGACCAGAGGGTCAGTGTGTGATTAAGGGGAGAGACCAGAGGGTCAGTGTGTGATTAAGGGGAGAGACCAGAGGGTCAGTGTGTGTGTGTGTGTGTGTGACTGAGGGGAGAGACCAGAGGGGTCAGTGTGTGATTAAGGGGGAGAGACCAGAGGGTCAGTGTGTGTGACTGAGGGGAGAGACCAGAGGGTCAGTGTGTGATTAAGGGGAGAGGCCAGAGGGGTCAGTGTGTGATTAAGGGGGAGAGACCAGAGGGTCAGTGTGTGTGTGACTGAGGGGGAGAGACCAGAGGGGTCAGTGTGTGACTGAGGGGAGAGACCAGAGGGTCAGTGTGTGTGTGTGTGACTGAGGGGAGAGACCAGAGGGTCAGTGTGTGTGTGACTGAGGGGAGAGACCAGAGGGTCAGTGTGTGTGTGACTGAGGGGAGAGACCAGAGGGTCAGTGTGTGATTAAGGGGAGAGACCAGAGGGTCAGTGTGTGTGTGTGACTGAGGGGGAGAGACCAGAGGGTCAGTGTGTGATTAAGGGGAGAGACCAGAGGGTCAGTGTGTGTGTGTGACTGAGGGGAGAGACCAGAGGGTCAGTGTGTGTGTGTGACTGAGGGGAGAGACCAGAGGGTCAGTGTGTGTGTGTGACTGAGGGGAGAGACCAGAGGGTGTGTGACTGAGGGGAGAGACCACAGGGTCAGTGTGTGTGTGACTGAGGGGAGAGACCAGAGGGTCAGTGTGTGATTAAGGGGAGAGACCAGAGGGTCAGTGTGTGTGTGTGACTGAGGGGAGAGACCAGAGGGTCAGTGTGTGTGTGTGTGACTGAGGGGAGAGACCAGAGGGTCAGTGTGTGTGTGTGTGACTGAGGGGAGAGACCAGAGGGTCAGTGTGTGATTAAGGGGAGAGGCCAGAGGGTGTGTGTGTGTGTGTGACTGAGGGGAGAGACCAGAGGGTCAGTGTGTGTGTGTGTGACTGAGGGGAGAGACCAGAGGGTCAGTGTGTGTGTGTGACTGAGGGGAGAGACCAGAGGGTCAGTGTGTGTGTGTGACTGAGGGGAGAGACCAGAGGGTCAGTGTGTGTGTGTGACTGAGGGGAGAGACCAGAGGGTCAGTGTGTGATTAAGGGGAGAGACCAGAGGGTCAGTGTGTGATTAAGGGGAGAGACCAGAGGGTCAGTGTGTGTGTGACTGAGGGAGAGACCAGGGTCAGTGTGTGTGTGCTGAGGGGAGAGACCCAGGAGGGTCAGTGTGTGATTAAGGGGGAGAGATCAGAGGGTCAGTGTGGTGGATTAAAGGGGAGAGACCAGAGGGTCAGTGTGTGTGTGTGTGTGTGACTGAGGGGAGAGACCAGAGGGTCAGTGTGTGATTAAGGGGAGAGACCAGTGGGTCAGTGTTTGATTAAGGGGAGAGGCCAGAGGGTCAGTGTGTGATTAAGGGGAGAGGCCAGAGGGTCAGTGTGTGATTAAGGGGAGAGACCAGAGGGTCAGTGTGTGTGTGTGACTGATGGGAGAGACCAGAGGGTCAGTGTGTGTGTGTGTGTGTGACTGAGGGGAGAGACCAGAGGGTCAGTGTGTGTGTGTGACTGAGGGGAGAGACCAGAGGGTCAGTGTGTGACTAAGGGGAGAGACCAGAGGGTCAGTGTGTGTGTGTGACTGAGGGGAGAGACCAGAGGGTCAGTGTGTGTGTGTGACTGAGGGGAGAGACCAGAGGGTCAGTGTGTGTGTGACTGAGGGGAGAGACCAGAGGGTCAGTGTGTGTGACTGAGGGGAGAGACCAGAGGGTCAGTGTGTGATTAAGGGGAGAGACCAGAGGGTCAGTGTGTGATTAAGGGGAGAGACCAGAGGGTCAGTGTGTGATTAAGGGGAGAGACCAGAGGGTCAGTGTGTGTGTGACTGAGGGGAGAGACCAGAGGGTCAGTGTGTGTGTGTGTGTGTGTGTGAGACTGAGGGGAGAGAACAGAGGGTCAGTGTGTGATTAAGGGGAGAGACCAGAGGGTCAGTGTGTGTCTGTGTGTGTGACTGAGGGGAGAGACCACAGGGTCAGTGTGTGTGTGTGACTGAGGGGAGAGACCAGAGGGTCAGTGTGTGTGACTGAGGGGAGAGACCAGAGGGTCAGTGTGTGATTAAGGGGAGAGACCAGAGGGTCAGTGTGTGATTAAGGGGAGAGGCCAGAGGGTCAGTGTGTGTGTGTGACTGAGGGGAGAGACCACAGGGTCAGTGTGTGTGTGACTGAGGGGAGAGACCACAGGGTCAGTGTGTGTGTGTGTGTGATTAAGGGGAGAGACCAGAGGGTCAGTGTGTGTGTGACTGAGGGGAGAGACCAGAGGGTCAGTGTGTGTGTGACTGAGGGGAGAGACCACAGGGTCAGTGTGTGTGTGTGTGACTGAGGGGAGAGACCAGAGGGTCAGTGTGTGTGACTGAGGGGAGAGACCACAGGGTCAGTGTGTGTGTGTGATTAAGGGGAGAGACCAGAGGGTCAGTGTGTGTGACTGAGGGGAGAGACCAGAGGGTCAGTGTGTGTGTGTGACTGAGGGGAGAGACCACAGGGTCAGTTTGTGATTAAGGGGAGAGACCAGAGGGTCAGTGTGTGATTAAGGGGAGAGACCAGAGGGTCAGTGTGTGATTAAGGGGAGAGACCAGAGGGTCAGTGTGTGATTAAGGGGAGAGGCCAGAGGGTCAGTGTGTGTGTGTGACTGAGGGGAGAGACCAGAGGGTCAGTGTGTGTGTGTGACTGAGGGGAGAGACCAGATGGTCAGTGTGTGTGTGTGACTGAGGGGAGAGACCAGAGGGTCAGTGTGTGTGTGTGACTGAGGGGAGAGACCAGAGGGTCAGTGTGTGTGTGTGACTGAGGGGAGAGACCAGAGGGTCAGTGTGTGTGTGTGACTGAGGGGAGAGACCAGAGGGTCAGTGTGTGTGTGTGACTGAGGGGAGAGACCACATGGTCAGTGTGTGTGTGTGACTGAGGGGAGAGACCACAGGGTCAGTGTGTGTGTGACTGAGGGGAGAGACCACAGGGTCAGTGTGTGTGTGACTGAGGGGAGAGACCACAGGGTCAGTGTGTGTGTGTGACTGAGGGGAGAGACCACATGGTCAGTGTGTGTGTGTGACTGAGGGGAGAGACCAGAGGGTCAGTGTGTGTGTGTGACTGAGGGGAGAGACCAGAGGGTCAGTGTGTGTGTGACTGAGGGGAGAGACCACAGGGTCAGTGTGTGTGTGTGACTGAGGGGAGAGACCACATGGTCAGTGTGTGTGTGTGACTGAGGGGAGAGACCAGAGGGTCAGTGTGTGTGTGTGTGACTGAGGGGAGAGACCAGAGGGTCAGTGTGTGTGTGACTGAGGGGAGAGACCAGAGGGTCAGTGTGTGTGTGTGTGACTGATGGGAGAGACCAGAGGGTCAGTGTGTGTGTGTGTGTGACTGAGGGGAGAGACCAGAGGGTCAGTGTGTGTGTGTGACTGAGGGGAGAGACCAGAGGGTCAGTGTGTGTGTGTGTGACTGAGGGCAGAGACCACAGGGTCAGTGTGTGTGACTGAGGGGAGAGACCAGAGGGTCAGTGTGTGACTGAGGGGGAGAGACCAGAGGGTCAGTGTGTGTGTGTGTGTGACTGAGGGGAGAGACCAGAGGGTCAGTGTGTGATTAAGGGGAGAGACCAGAGGGTCAGTGTGTGATTAAGGGGTGAGACCAGAGGGTCAGTGTGTGTGTGTGACTGAGGGGAGAGAACAGAGGGTCAGTGTGTGATTAAGGGGAGAGACCAGAGGGTCAGTGTGTGTGTGTGTGTGACTGAGGGGAGAGACCAGAGGGTCAGTGTGTGATTAAGGGGAGAGGCCAGAGGGTCAGTGTGTGATTAAGGGGAGAGCCAGAGGGTCAGTGTGTGATTAAGGGGGAGAGACCAGAGGGTCAGTGTGTGATTAGAGGGGAGAGGCCAGAGGGTCAGTGTGTGATTAAGGGGAGAGACCACAGGGTCAGTGTGTGTGTGTGACTGAGGGGGAGAGACCATAGGGTCAGTGTGTGTGTGTGATTGAGGGGAGAGGACCACAGGGTCCAGTGTGTGTGTGTGACTGATGGGAGAGACCAGAGGGTCAGTGTGTGATTAAGGGGAGAGACCAGAGGGTCAGTGTTTGTGTGACTGAGGGGAGAGACCAGAGGGTCAGTGTGTGATTAGGGGAGAGACCAGAGGGTCAGTGTGTGATTAAGGGGAGAGGCCAGAGGGGTCAGTGTGTGATTAAGGGGAGAGGCCAGAGGGTCAGTGTGTGATTAAGGGGAGAGGCCAGAGGGTCAGTGTGTGATTAAGGGGAGAGGCCAGAGGGTCAGTGTGTGATTAAGGGGGAGAGACCACAGGGTCAGTGTGTGTGTGTGACTGATGGGAGAGACCAGAGGGTCAGTGTGTGATTAAGGGAGAGACCAGAGGGTCAGTGTTTGTGTGACTGAGGGGAGAGACCAGAGGGTCAGTGTGTGATTAAGGGGATGAGACCAGAGGGGTCAGTGTGTGTGTGTGACTGAGGGGAGAGACCAGAGGGTCAGTGTGTGATTAAGGGGAGAGACCAGAGGGTCAGTGTGTGTGTGTGACTGAGGGGAGAGAACAGAGGGTCAGTGTGTGATTAAGGGGAGAGACCAGAGGGTCAGTGTGTGTGTGTGTGTTACTGAGGGGAGGGAACAGAGGGTCAGTGTGTGATTAAGGGGAGAGACCAGAGGGTCAGTGTGTGTGTGTGTGTTACTGAGGGGAGAGACCAGAGGGTCAGTGTGTGATTAAGGGGAGAGACCAGAGGGTCAGTGTGTGATTAAGGGGAGAGGCCAGAGGGTCAGTGTGTGATTAAGGTGAGAGACCAGAGGGTCAGTGTGTGTGTGACTGAGGGGAGAGACCACAGGGTCAGTGTGTGTGTGACTGAGGGGAGAGACCACATGGTCAGTGTGTGTGTGTGACTGAGGGGAGAGACCACATGGTCAGTGTGTGTGTGTGACTGAGGGGAGAGACCACATGGTCAGTGTGTGTGTGTGACTGAGGGGAGAGACCAGAGGGTCAGTGTGTGTGTGACTGAGGGGAGAGACCAGAGGGTCAGTGTGTGTGTGACTGAGGGGAGAGACCAGAGGGTCAGTGTGTGTGTGTGACTGAGGGGAGAGACCAGAGGGTCAGTGTGTGTGTGTGACTGAGGGGAGAGACCAGAGGGTCAGTGTGTGTGTGTGTGTGTGACTGAGGGGAGAGACCAGAGGGTCAGTGTGTGTGTGTGTGACTGAGGGCAGAGACCACAGGGTCAGTGTGTGTGACTGAGGGGAGAGACCAGAGGGTCAGTGTGTGACTGAGGGGAGAGACCAGAGGGTCAGTGTGTGTGTGTGTGTGTGACTGAGGGGGAGAGACCAGAGGGTCAGTGTGTGATTAAGGGGAGAGACCAGAGGGTCAGTGTGTGATTAAGGGGTGAGACCAGAGGGTCAGTGTGTGTGTGTGACTGAGGGGAGAGAACAGAGGGTCAGTGTGTGATTAAGGGGAGAGACCAGAGGGTCAGTGTGTGATTAAGGGGAGAGACCAGAGGGTCAGTGTGTGTGTGTGTGTGACTGAGGGGAGAGACCAGAGGGTCAGTGTGTGATTAAGGGGAGAGGCCAGAGGGTCAGTGTGTGATTAAGGGGAGAGGCCAGAGGGTCAGTGTGTGATTAAGGGGAGAGGCCAGAGGGTCAGTGTGTGATTAAGGGGAGAGGCCAGAGGGTCAGTGTGTGATTAAGGGGAGAGGCCAGAGGGTCAGTGTGTGATTAAGGGGAGAGACCACAGGGTCAGTGTGTGTGTGTGACTGAGGGGAGAGACCAGAGGGTCAGTGTGTGTGTGTGTGTGATTGAGGGGAGAGACCACAGGGTCAGTGTGTGTGTGTGACTGATGGGAGAGACCAGAGGGTCAGTGTGTGATTAAGGGGAGAGACCAGAGGGTCAGTGTTTGTGTGACTGAGGGGAGAGACCAGAGGGTCAGTGTGTGATTAAGGGGAGAGACCAGAGGGTCAGTGTGTGTGTGTGACTGAGGGGAGAGACCAGAGGGTCAGTGTGTGATTAAGGGAGAGACCAGAGGGTCAGTGTGTGTGTGTGACTGAGGGGAGAGACCAGAGGGTCAGTGTGTGATTAAGGGGAAGACCAGAGGGTCAGTGTGTGATTTAAGGGGAGAGACCAGAGGGTCCAGTGTGTGATTAAGGGGAGAGACCAGAGGGTCCGTGGGTGATTAAGGGGAGAGACCAGAGGGTCAGTGTGTGTGTGTGACTGAGGGGAGAGACCAGAGGGTCAGTGTGTGATTAAGGGGAGAGACCAGAGGGTCAGTGTGTGTGTGTGACTGAGGGGAGAGACCAGAGGGTCAGTGTGTGATTAAGGGGAGAGACCAGAGGGTCAGTGTGTGTGTGTGTGTGTGTGTGACTGAGGGGAGAGACCAGAGGGTCAGTGTGTGATTAAGGGGAGAGACCAGAGGGTCAGTGTGTGTGTGTGTGACTGAGGGGAGAGAACAGAGGGTCAGTGTGTGATTAAGGGGAGAGACCAGAGGGTCAGTGTGTGTGTGTGTGTTACTGAGGGGGAGGGAACAGAGGGTCAGTGTGTGATTAAGGGGAGAGACCAGAGGGTCAGTGTGTGTGTGTGTGTTACTGAGGGGAGAGACCAGAGGGTCAGTGTGTGATTAAGGGGAGAGACCAGAGGGTCAGTGTGTGATTAAGGGGAGAGACCAGAGGGTCAGTGTGTGATTAAGGGGAGAGGCCAGAGGGTCAGTGTGTGATTAAGGGGAGAGGCCAGAGGGTCAGTGTGTGATTAAGGGGAGAGGCCAGAGGGTCAGTGTGTGATTAAGGTGAGAGACCAGAGGGTCAGTGTGTGACTGAGGGGAGAGACCAGAGGGTCAGTGTGTGTGTGTGACTGAGGGGAGAGACCAGAGGGTCAGTGTGTGTGTGTGTGACTGAGGGGAGAGACCAGAGGGTCAGTGTGTGTGTGTGTGACTGAGGGGAGAGACCAGAGGGTCAGTGTGTGTGTGTGTGACTGAGGGGAGAGACCAGAGGGTCAGTGTGTGTGTGTGTGACTGAGGGGAGAGACCAGAGGGTCAGTGTGTGATTAAGGGGAGAGGCCAGAGGGTCAGTGTGTGATTAAGGGGAGATACCAGAGGGTCAGTGTCTGTGTGACTGAGGGGAGAGACCACAGGGTCAGTGTGTGTGTGTGTGTGTGTGACTGAGGGGAGAGACCAGAGGGTCAGTGTGTGTGTGTGATTGAGGGGAGAGACCACAGGGTCAGTGTGTGTGTGTGACTGATGGGAGAGACCAGAGGGTCAGTGTGTGATTAAGGGGAGAGACCAGAGGGTCAGTGTTTGTGTGACTGAGGGGAGAGACCAGAGGGTCAGTGTGTGTGACTCAGGGGAGAGACCAGAGGGTCAGTGTGTGTGACTCAGGGGAGAGACCAGAGGGTCAGTGTGTGTGAGTCTGAGGGGGAGAGACCAGAGGGTCAGTGTGTGATTAAGGGGAGAGACCAGAGGGTCAGTGTGTGTGTGACTGAGGGGAGAGACCAGAGGGTCAGTGTGTGATTAAGGGGAGAGACCAGAGGGTCAGTGTGTGTGTGTGACTGAGGGGAGAGGCCAGAGGGTCAGTGTGTGATTAAGGGGAGAGGCCAGAGGGTCAGTGTGTGATTAAGGGGAGAGACCAGAGGGTCAGTGTGTGATTAAGGGGAGAGACCACAGGGTCAGTGTGTGACTGAGGGGAGAGACCACAGGGTCAGTGTGTGTGTGTGTGTGTGACTGAGGGGAGAGACCACAGGGTCAGTGTGTGTGACTGAGGGGAGAGACCACAGGGTCAGTGTGTGTGACTGAGGGGAGAGACCACAGGGTCAGTGTGTGTGACTGAGGGGAGAGACCACAGGGTCAGTGTGTGTGACTGAGGGGACAGACCACAGGGTCAGTGTGTGTGTGTGACTGAGGGGAGAGACCACATGGTCAGTGTGTGTGTGTGTGACTGAGGGGAGAGACCACATGGTCAGTGTGTGTGTGTGTGACTGAGGGGAGAGACCACATGGTCAGTGTGTGTGTGTGTGTGTGACTGAGGGGAGAGACCACATGGTCAGTGTGTGTGTGTGACTGAGGGGAGAGACCACATGGTCAGTGTGTGTGTGTGACTGAGGGGAGAGACCAGAGGGTCAGTGTGTGTGTGTGACTGAGGGGAGAGACCAGAGGGTCAGTGTGTGTGTGTGTGTGACTGAGGGGAGAGACCACAGGGTCAGTGTGTGTGTGTGTGTGTGTGTGACTGAGGGGAGAGACCACAGGGTCAGTGTGTGTGTGTGACTGAGGGGAGAGACCACAGGGTCAGTGTGTGTGTGTGTGACTGAGGGGAGAGACCACAGGGTCAGTGTGTGTGTGTGTGACTGAGGGGAGAGACCACAGGGTCAGTGTGTGTGTGTGTGACTGATGGGAGAGACCACAGGGTCAGTGTGTGTGTGACTGATGGGAGAGACCACAGGGTCAGTGTGTGTGTGACTGAGGGGAGAGACCAGAGGGTCAGTGTGTGATTAAGGGGAGAGACCACATGGTCAGTGTGTGTGTGACTGATGGGAGAGACCAGAGGGTCAGTGTGTGTGTGTGTGTGACTGAGGGGAGAGACCACAGGGTCAGTGTGTGTGTGTGTGACTGAGGGGGAGAGACCACAGGGTCAGTGTGTGTGTGTGTGTGTGTGATTAAGGGGAGAGACCACAGGGTCAGTGTGTGACTGAGGGGAGAGACCACAGGGTCAGTGTGTGTGTGTGTGACTGAGGGGAGAAACCAGAGGGTCAGTGTGTGTGTGTGTGTGTGACTGAGGGGAGAGACCACAGGGTCAGTGTGTGATTAAGGGGAGAGACCACAGGGTCAGTGTGTGTGTGTGTGACTGAGGGGGAGAGACCACAGGGTCAGTGTGTGTGTGTGTGACTGAGGGGAGAGACCACAGGGTCAGTGTGTGATTTAGGGGAGAGACCACAGGGTCAGTGTGTGTGTGTGTGTGACTGAGGGGAGAGACCACAGGGTCAGTGTGTGTGTTTGACTGAGGGGGGAGAGACCACAGGGTCAGTGTGTGTGTGTGTGACTGAGGGGAGAGACCACAGGGTCAGTGTGTGTGTGTGACTGAGGGGAGAGACCACAGGGTCAGTGTGTGTGTGTGACTGAGGGGAGAGACCACAGGGTCAGTGTGTGTGTGTGACTGAGGGGAGAGACCACAGGGTCAGTGTGTGTGACTGAGGGGAGAGACCAGAGGGTCAGTGTGTGTGTGTGTGACTGAGGGGAGAGACCACAGGGTCAGTGTGTGATTAAGGGGAGAGACCACAGGGTCAGTGTGTGTGTGTGTGTGTGTGTGACTGAGGGGAGAGACCACAGGGTCAGTGTATGATTAAGGGGAGAGACCACAGGGTCAGTGTGTGTGTGTGTGTGACTGAGGGGGAGAGACCACAGGGTCAGTGTGTGTGTGTGTGACTGAGGGGAGAGACCACAGTGTCAGTGTGTGTGTGTGTGACTGAGGGGAGAGACCACAGGGTCAGTGTGTGTGTGTGTGTGTGTGACTGAGGGGAGAGACCACAGGGTCAGTGTGTGTGTGTGACTGAGGGGAGAGACCACAGGGTCAGTGTGTGTGTGACTGAGGGGAGAGACCACAGGGTCAGTGTGTGTGTGTGATTAAGGGGAGAGACCAGAGGGTCAGTGTGTGTGTGTGTGACTGAGGGGAGAGACCACAGGGTCAGTGTGTGTGTGTGATTAAGGGGAGAGACCAGAGGGTCAGTGTGTGTGTGTGAGACTGAGGGGAGAGACCACAGGGTCAGTGTGTGTGTGTGTGAATGAGGGGAGAGACCACAGGGTCAGTGTGTGTGTGTGACTGAGGGGAGAGACCAGAGGGTCAGTGTGTGTGTGTGACTGAGGGGAGAGACCACAGGGTCAGTGTGTGATTAAGGGGAGAGACCAGAGGGTCAGTGTGTGTGTGTGTGACTGAGGGGGAGAGACCACAGGGTCAGTGTGTGTGACTGAGGGGAGAGACCACAGGGTCAGTGTGTGTGTGTGTGTGTGTGTGACTGAGGGGAGAGACCACAGGGTCAGTGTGTGTGTGTGACTGAGGGGAGAGACCACAGGGTCAGTGTGTGTGTGTGTGACTGAGGGGGAGAGACCACAGGGTCAGTGTGTGTGTGTGTGACTGAGGGGAGAGACCACAGGGTCAGTGTGTGTGTGTGTGACTGAGGGGAGAGACCTGAATCATGAGAGATTTTTTTTTTGGTTTAATGTCCCTTTAAGCTACCTAATTAACCCCTTCACTGCCGGGAATAACAGAGGTGTGGTGTGCAGCTGCAATTAGCAACCTTTTAATAACCAAAAAGCAGTGGCAAAGCCAAATATGTCTATTTCTGAGCAAAGGGGATCCCAGAGAAACGTTTACAAACATTAGTGCCACGATTGCACAAGCAGTATGTAAAGAATTTTTGTGAAAAAGTACCCTTTTTATTTTATTGCATTTGACAGTGAAATGGTGGCATGAAATATACCAAAATGAACCTAGATCAATACCTTGGGTTGTATATAATTTTGACAGGTAAATAAAAAAAAAAAAAAAAAAAAAAAAGCTCTATTTCTGTTTAAATGGCGTAATGGCAAAAAAAATGCTAAAAATTCTCTTGTATTTTGGGCAAGTTTTTGTCTAAAAGTTCCGCTAGTGAAAGGGTTAAGCAAAGAAGCAAACGTCTTGAGATGGGGAAACGTAGTAGCTTCATTCCTTGTGCTGGTGCCTCAGTGGGAGTTTAGCAGATGGCATCTGTGCGTAAGGTAAATGGAGTAATGTATTTTGTTAGTTACAGGGTCCTGCTGTGGTGGTGAACTGGGTTGTGGATTTATTGATGGTTATGGAAATGATGTGGGCGAGTTGATGATATGTATCTGAGGTCGTTGGGGGCTTTTTGTACATGTCGGCACTTGAGTTGTTCAGGGTTTGTGTTACTGGGCAGTATGATTAATATAGATTTACTTTATTATTTCCAGGCCGTTATATCTGCTTTAAATATGGATGTAGCTGCTCTTGGTTTGTGCCTGTCAGAGGCTGGTCAGTCCCATGTGCTACAGTTCTGGGAAGAACTGACCTTACCACAGCGCTCATGTCTCTTACAAGAGCTGCAAGACTTGGACATAAAGGAGTTAAGTGGCTTTTTCCACAGGGCTATGGCTAGCTTCAATGCTTCAAAAAACCAGGAGAAAGTGGACGTACGTATGGAACCGGTTCCAAATGATGTCTTTGGCAGTGTTGCACGGAATCGAGTGCATCTACATACCTGGGAGCAACACGGTATAACCCAGGCTAATCCTGCCTACTGTTCTTATCATAAAATGATCATTGTACTGTTAGCAGGAAGCATAATTGTAACTATCTACTTTATAGGGATTAAAACACGGTATTTGTTAATAATGCTATATTTAATTTGAAAAAAAAAATTTTAGTCGCTTCCCTTTGGACCTTGGATATACCAAGCTACATACAAATTTTACTTCCTAGTGTTCTCTATATCCTAATTTCTAAGCCCTTGAAAGCCTCCTTATCTATGTGCATTTTGACAGTTTTTCACAGCTAGGCTAGTTTGTGTGCAATATAGATAAAGATTGTGCTCACTCCCATTGAGTTATTTGTGAGTCAGCACTGATTGGCTACATTTTAAGTCTGTCAAAAGAACTGAGATAAGGGGGCAGTCTGCAGATGCTTAGATACAAGGTAATCAGAGGTTAAAAGTATATTATTATAACTGAGATAAGGAGCAGTCTGCAAAGGCTTATAGATACAAGGTAATCACAGAGGTAAAAAGTACATTAATATAACTGAGAAGGGGAGTCTGCAGAGGCTTAGATACAGAGGTAAAAAGTACATTAATATAACTGAGAAGGGGCAGTCTGCAGAGGCTTAGATACAGAAGTAAAAAGTATACTAATATAACTGAGATAAGGAGCAGTCTGCAGAGGTTTAGATACAAGGTAATCACAGAGGTAAAAAGTACATTAATATAACTGAGAAGAAGCAGTCTGCAGAGGTTTAGATACAGAAGTAAAAAGTATATTAATATAACTGAGATAAGGAGCAGTCTGCAGAGGCTTAGATACAGGGTAATCCACAGAGGTAAAAAGTATATTAATATAACTGAGATAAGGGGGCAGTCTGCAGAGGCTTAGATACAGAGGTAAAAAGTATATTAATATAACTGAGATAAGGGGGCAGTCTGCAGAGGTTTAGATACAAGGTAATCACAGAGGTAAAAAGTATATTAATATAACTGAGATAAGTAGCAGTCTGCAGATGCTTAGATACAAGGTAATCAGAGGTAAAAAGTGTATTCATATAACTGAGATAAGGGGCAGTCTGCAGAGACTTAGATACAGAGGTAAAAAGTGTATTCATATAACTGAGATAAGGGGCAGTCTGCAGAGACTTAGATACAGAGGTAAAAAGTGTATTCATATAAATGATGATTATGCAAAACTGGGGAATGGGTAATAAAGGGATTATATATCTTAAACTAGGTTCTAGCTGCTGATTGGTGGATGTGTGTGTGTGTGTGTGTGTGTGTGTGTGTATAATCGATTGTCATTGGCTCATCCAGGTGTTCAGTTAGAAAACAGTAGTGCATTCAACAAATGATACATTTTTAAACGACTTTTCAGTGTGCTTCTATTATCAAATTTGCTTCATTCTCTTGGCATCATTTGTTGAGGGAGCAGCAATGCACTACAGGTTTCTAACTGAACACATGGGTGAGCCAATGACAATCGGTGTGTGTATATGTATGTATGTATATATATATATATATATATATATATATATAATGTATGTAGCCACCAATCGGCAACTAGAACCTAGGTTCTTTGCTGCTTCTGAGCTAACCTAGATTAACCTTCCAGCAAAGGATAAGAGAAGGAAGCAAATTAAATAATAAAAGTAAATTGTATGTTCTACCTAAATCATGATATACATTTTTTGGGTTTCACATCCCCTTTTTTCTGCAAGCTTGTTGATTTGCAAATCTTGTATGGTTTATTTAAAGGATTACTTTCTGTTATAATTTTTAAGCCAAACAACTAACATATTAAAGTTAATAAACATTAATTAAAACCTACTGACCTATATTTTCTCCAAAACGAAGTTTCATAACGTTATAAAAGTTATATCTTTTATTCCCCGATGATGTCACGTTATCCTGCCCACTATTTTCAGCACTGTGTTCAAAATACTTAAACCAATGAAATTGTGTTTAAAGCGCCATTTTGAAACCTAGGTATTGTAAACGGATTGGTACAGAGCAAAGGATACCCACGGAGTGGGTTTGGAAAACAATTAAATTTGCAGACAAGATTTCTGATATACGGTAGACATATGTTAATGAAATGCTATTGATAAAAAGCGTATGTGGGGTAGTTAGTTAGTAACAGGCATAGAAAATATTTACTTACAGTGGCCCTTTAATGCATTCTAATCAGATCAATGTTGCTTTTAATGGTATCTGTGTTCCATACAAGGGAGCACTTCAGGTTTTGCTCCAGGATTTAAAGATGTTGTACACTCTACTGTATCTGACTTGTTGGTAGCTATGTAAGCAAAACAAGTTGGTTACTGATAATCCCTGATTTAAATAGATCTAAGTCCATTATACTACATGCCTCTGAATTCGTATCCTCTTTTCTGTTTAAGCTTGAACATCTTCCTTCACTTTTAAGAGAAGTGTTATGTACCTTAGGGGTTCAGGATACCAAGGTTTCTGAGGATGTCTGAAGCAATTGGATTTGATTTTTAAACCTAAAAGTCTCCATAGGTTGTTCCAGATGCTATCTCTGAATTTATTTATAAAGTATGGTTTAAGCCAGGTATCCATTTTAGTCCTGCGTTAACATTTAAAAAGATTTTACCTTTACCTACTTGTAAAATAGAGCTTTGGGAAACTAACCCTAAAGTGGCTAGGGCTAATTCTACTCTGGCTAGATGTACTGCTATTCCTCTTGAGGATATTCTTTACTTATTTTAAAGACCCTGTGGAAAGAATGCCAGTGTCTTTTTATAGAATGGCTTTTCAGCAAGTAGCTTTACTTTTTTTAGACCTGCAATTAGTATTGCTTGTGTTGCTGCAGCCTCTACTCCTTGGTTTGAAGGTTTTGTCTGAGCAGTTTTTAGAGGAGTCTGCTTGTAAAGAGGTTTTGCATTAGTTTAAACTACTAGACAGATAATGCTTACATTTGTGATGCTGTTGTTGACATTGTTGCATTCAGTGCCAAGAATATGGCATTAGCAGTTCTGACTAGGACGGCCTTATGGTTGGCTGACATGGTTTCTAAGTCTAGGCTTTTGTCTCTTCCTTTACAGGGAAACACTTGGTCTGGATGCTATTATTTATACTCTGACTGGAGGTAAGGGAGCTTTCTTTCATACAGGTGGGGAGGGTCTACAACCCTTTATTCTTGGTAATTCTTCTTCTCTACCATTAGGAGGAGGCAAAGATTCCCAAACCCCAAGTGCTCTATAAAACCCCACCTCACACATAACGCAGTCTTTACTTTGCCTCCTTTGTAGATGGTTGAAGAATCAAGATGTGCATTTGATTCTTCTGGGAGAGGGGTTTTCAGTCTGTCGAGGCACGGTTTCCCCTCATGTACAGTGCTTGTCACAGGGATGTATTTGAGGTATGATTTGATTCTTTTTTTCATCTCATGTGAAATATATAATTGTCACGAATATCTCAGGATGTAGCTGCTAAGGGGTTAATTCTGTTTAGTTTGTGAACTAACAACAGTTATTTGCTTTTCAAGAAGAATTGTGTCATGTGTTTTTTGTTTCCTTTGAAGTACCAGGAGCCTCATAAATAGTTTCTAAGGCTCACTCCACCAAATGTTATTGTGTATGTATTGAGTCATAAAGCCACTCGAGCTTTTAGCTCCAGAGATACAACGCAGTGCTTCTTACCCATATCCTGAGGAAGTCAATAAAAGGACATTGGTATAATGTATATGTGTTTAAAACTGCTATGACATTAAATGAAGGTAAATATGACAACCTATGTCATATCTGGTATCAAATTGATTCTCCCAATGAAACCAAGAGATTACCGGTCAGTGTATCTAAAAATAAAGTTTCCTAGCAGAAATTATAATGGGTTCTATAATTTCAGACAAAAACTTAGTTTATTGAAGGTCATAAAGACAGGGGGGTTTCTTAGCCCGCCCAGGAGGGTGTGGTCAGGCAACCTGATCTATGGAAAAAAGGTATAAGGGTCTTGGGTTTTAACACTGAAAGGGGTCATTCTTACAAGGGGAGCTGTTCTACAGAGTAAGGACCACCGCTTCATGCCAGTCCCCAGGCGCAGATCTTGAGACTAGTAAAGTATTCAATCTGTTTTTCTCCTTTTTTTATTTTAACCTGTTTGCTGTGTGTAATTGTATTTGTAACAACTTTTTATTAATAATGCATTATGCATAATATTTTTGGCATAATAAATAATTCCTTTATTAAGTTTGGCCTTTGTCTAATAATTGAACCACGTTACTGAAAGAGACTGGAATATTAGAACTGTATAATTTAGGTGATTTTCTGATAAATTGTATTCAGAGAGTTAATGTGTAAGTCTGGGTTTTTTCTTAGGATTTTCCCTTTAATAAATTATAAGTGGTGGCAGCTGAGATATTGTAATTAGTTTAGCGTGGGTGGCATTAAAGTAGTTTTGGGGCATTTCTTTTACGTCTAGTACAGACTGGAGAGTGTTGTTAACCCTTGCACCCACTGAACTAAATAACAAGCTGGTCTGGTGTGGCTAGATTGTGACATATTAGTAGGCTGACCATATTGCCGCTTTAAGAAGGAACACATATGAAAAATACATATGTGAGGGTTCTTATACAAAACCATTTCTTTAAACAGCCCTGGAAACAGCCCTGACATATGTATTTTTCATATGTGTCCCTTTTTAAAGCGGCAATATGGTCAGCCTACATATTAGTGACAGTAGAAGGGGTCTGATAACCCTTTCTGTGCCAAATAAGTGATTGGCGCAGGGTTGGGTAACCCTGGTTCATCACAATAATAAACTCTTAAAATTGGTCAATGGACTTGTCTTTTGCCTCCCTTTAGGGATCTATAACATACTCCTAAAGTTTACTTATATGTGTTGTTAATATATATGGTCCTGGGATAGATCCTTTTCACTATTGCCTTGCTCTTTTGCGTCTCTTTTTTTGGCACACTTAGTTTTTTGTGCGTCGGCCTGTGGTTTTCACGCGTCTGTGTTGTTGTTGTCGTTGGGTATACGCTTATCTGGCTAGCACACATCCCTTTAGTCTTCTATAGTTTTGTCAGGGTATCTGTGAGTAACATTAAATAAACTACAGATATACCACATGATTTGATATTTCATTTTAGTTAATATCAAATTTGACATGAGTTGTGTGGGCTGTAGCCATAACAGACCAACCCCCTTTCTCCTGATTGACAGAACATCTGAGAACAAAGAAACTCACATCTGTAAAATCTCAGGATGACACAGACCCCCCTTTGCTGTGACTAGGTATACATTACAGGCCAGGATATCTCAAATTATCCATTTCAAAAGAAGCCTAGATACAGAGAGAGCAAAGGGAAAACATTTGGCTCAATTGGTGAGGACAGGGAAAGAGCCTAAATGTCTGTAAGAACCTCTTTGAACATCACTAAAGCCAGGAATATAGTAATTAGCACAGACCTGTTGATTGCCCCTGAACCAACTAAATACAGATAAGGCATCTGAACTCAAGTTACCTACAGCACATAAGAAACTAGATCTCAGAAAAAGAAATTGAGTCTAATCTTCATAATAATTAAAAATACACAGATCATATTTAAAACGTGTGTGTATATGTATGTATATGTGTATATATATATATATATATATATATATATATATATATATATAGCGCACACACACGCTAAATATATATATATTTATTGTGTGTGTATGATAATGTACTCATGTTTCATATTAAAATAATCAGAGAAAATTGCATTCTATATTACCATATGTACTGAAAATTAAAGTATATTTAATAAACATTTTTAAGGTTAGATACTAGACTGCAGCAGTATTGATGGCAAGACTGCATTTCTGATTATCTGCTGCCCCCTCGTGGATTAAAACTGGTATGACAGCCAAACAAGTTGACCGTTAAAAACATATGCAAATCCAAATGAGCCAATCAGGGAGGCGTCTCCCAAATAACCAAACAGGGACAGCATCCGAAAGGGCCTATCAGACAAGTTTCAGTAAGGGTGCATCTCGATTTCATCGATGATTAGAATAAAAATGGGTGGGGTATATCACGTGATTTAGCCTCCTGCAAGAGAAAAAAGAAAAGGTCTTGGCTGCTGTTTTTTGACTGAGAAACGGTTGCCTTGGAATCCAGTCTCTCTATAAAGCAAATCTGGGCCTAACTTTCATCCATCTTGCAAAAATACCTCTTAATTTATGAGGTGAAATTGGACTTATTGGAGAAAGCTGAGATACTCAATTGGTTGATGTGGTGATGTATAAGTATTCTATATATTTAATATTTTAATCAAAGGTATTTAGTAACTACAACTAGGTTGCAGTTAGTAATTTTAAAAGGCCACAATTTGTATTTTAAGCTCATGTTCATAGTCTTATGTAGTTTAACTAGTCATATTTAGTGCTAAGTAATTTATATTTGCAACTATATATATTTTAGAACTTGCCTTAATTGTAGCTAAAAAGAGTTTATTTCAGCTCAGAGAAATTGGCATAGAAATTGGCTGTTAAAGCATCTTGTTAAATTGTTTAACTAAGCACTGTTAAAGTTAGTGATTGATACTCTAGTATTTCATTGTGGTATTTTAATGTAATTCATTGTGAATAAGGTAAATTGTAAAGGTATATTTTTATGATCTTTGTATAGAATATTGTAACAGCATAAGTGTGTATCATCTGATTCATAATCTGGTTTCTATAAATATAATTCATTGTGTTTAACTTTAACTAATATAAAGAATTTAGGAATAAATATTGATTTTAATTGTTTCATATATGCATTTTAATTGGAGGTTATTTTAAAGAATAATTATTAAATACATTGTATTATAGCCCTGCTGTATGACATTTTTTTTTTTTTTTTTTTTGTTTTTTTCTCCCCGCATGCCAGTTTACACCTGTTGGGTCAGCATAGTCCCTTCTAGTCTTCCTATAGTTTTACCCTTGCGTCGGGTTAGCTCACGGTTATGTGCGCACTGGATTGTAATGTTTGTTCCTCCTGTTTTGTTTTACAGTTTGGCGTAGTGCGCATTATACCTGCAACTCTATTATTTATGTTGTTATTATTATTATTATTATTATTACTGCTTAGGAGGGGGTAAGTGGCTTCCATTCCTCAAGAGCTTTTTAAAGGGACATTATACACCCAATAAATAAAGCATTCAAAGAAGATAACGTTTGTAATTGACATGTATTAGCAATTTTGCTGCTAAAGCTTCTAAAAATGATAAACCTTGCAGTGCTTTCACTGCATATGAATATGTATGTCATACACACTAGCTAGAGAGCAAGGGTTTTTCTCTCACTCCCTAACTAGTGTCCTTACAGCCAGTCCCCATGCTGGAGCTGTCTAATGTTTAAACATTAGAAAAGCTGCCAATATAAACTAACAGCACTCAGCCGTTTTTCCCTTTCTGTTCCACTGTGCAGGGATCCCCCTCCCCCTCTATCCTCAGTTACTATGGCATTCTGCAGACACTGAGCTAAATATTTCAAACACAGCTCTTTAAAACAATTTCAGGATCAATATTCCAAGGAATACTGTGAAAGCTCAAGCTTTTCTAAAGTCCGTCTCAGATC
The DNA here is from genome assembly GCF_027579735.1 of Bombina bombina. Lineage (NCBI taxonomy): Eukaryota > Metazoa > Chordata > Amphibia > Anura > Bombinatoridae > Bombina > Bombina bombina. Next base: position 360,068 of record NW_026510872.1, on the reverse strand, counting down.
AGGAATATATGGGAGTTATTGTTTGGGTTCCTTTGCAGGAACAGGGGATGGGATTTTATTCAAATCTCTTCATTGTTCCAAAGAAGGAAAATACCTAGAGACCAGTTATGGGTCTAAAGGCTCTGAACAGGTTTGTAAGGATTCAATCTTTAAGAATGGAAACTCAGGACTATTCTGCTTTTTTAATTTTATTTTGTTTAGCAAGGTCAGCTTATGTCCATAAAAGATTTAAAGGATGCTTACCTTCATGTTCCTATTTCCAGTTTCTGATGTTGGCCTTTCTGGACAGACATTTTTCACTTTGTTGCTTCTGGCTTTAGCTCTAAGAATAATCACAAAGGTTCTGGTGCCCTTTTTGTGTGTGTGATCACGTTTTAGGGTATTGCAGTGTTTCTATACCTGGACGACATCTTGGTTCAGGCTCCGTCTTTTACTTTAGCAGTATCTCACACCAACCGACTATTGTTTCTTCAATAGCATGGTTGGCGGATCAATTTTCAAAAGATTTCTCTGGTTCCTCAGACAAAGGTAACTTTCTTTGGTTTCCATATAGTATCCATGAGTTCCTAACAGAGCAGAGAAGGTTAAAATTGGTGTCTGATCTCTAAACCTTCAGTTTCTCTCCTTTTCTTTATTGGCTCTGTGTATGGAAGTACTAGGTCTCATGATTGCAGCCTCAGATGCAATTACATTTGCTTGATTTCACATGAGTTCTCTTCAGTTTTGTATGCTGCGTCAATCATGCAGGGATTATACTAAGATGTCTCAAACGATATATTTCTTCTGTTAAGTGTGATCAGTCCACGGGTCATCATTACTTCTGGGATATTACTCCTCCCCAACAGGAAGTGCAAGAGGATTCACCCAGCAGAGCTGCATATAGCTCTTCCCCTCTACGTCACTCCCAGTCATTCTCTTGCACCCAACGACTAGATAGGATGTGTGAGAGGACTATGGTGATTATACTTAGTTTTATATCTTCAATCAAAAGTTTGTTATTTTAAAATAGCACCGGAGTGTGTTATTATCTCTCTGGCAGAGTTTGAAGAAGAATCTACCAGAGTTTTTGTTATGATTTTAGCCGGAGTAGTTAAGATCATATTGCTGTTTCTCGGCCATCTGAGGAGAGGTAAACTTCAGATCAGGGGACAGCGGGCAGATGAATCTGCATAGAGGTATGTAGCAGTTTTTATTTTCTGACAATGGAATTGATGAGAAAATCCTGCCATACCGATATAATGTCATGTATGTATACTTTACACTTCAGTATTCTGGGGAATGGTACTTCACTAGAATTACACTGTAAGAAATACATAAAGCTGTTTAATAACTAGAGATTATGTTTAACGTTTTTGCTGGAATGTAAAATCTTTTTCATTTACTGAGGTACTGAGTGAATAAATGTTTGGGCACTATTTTTCCACTTGGCAGTTGCTTAATCTGTTTTTTTGACAGTTTCTGTTCTCCCTCACTGCTGTGTGTGAGGGGGAGGGGCCGTTTTTTTGGCGCTTTTACTGCATCAAATATTTCAGTCAGCAACTCATTGTATTCCCTGCATGATCCGGTTCATCTCTACAGAGCTCAGGGGTCTTCAAAACTTATTTTGAGGGAGGTAATTTCTCTCAGCAGAGCTGTGAGAATTATAGTTTGACTGAGATAAAAAACGTTTATTCTGTAATTTGTTTCCTGCTTTCAGAACGCCAAGCTTCCTCGTTACGGGTCCAGATCCAGGGATCCAGGAGCAGTCCTGATAGATGCTCTGACAGCACCTTGGGACTTCAGGATGGCTTACGTGTTTCCACCCTTCCCGTTGCTTCCGCGATTGATTGCCAGAATCAAACAAGAGAGAGCATCAGTGATTCTAATAGCACCTGCGTGGCCACGCAGGACTTGGTATGCAGACCTGGTGGACATGTCATCCTGTCCACCTTGGTCTCTACCTCTGAAACAGGACCTTCTGATACAGGGTCCCTTCAAACATCAAAATCTAACTTCTCTGAAGCTGACTGCTTGGAAATTGAACGCTTGATTTTATCAAGACGTGGGTTTTCTGAGTCAGTTATTGATACCTTAATACAGGCTAGGAAACCTGTTACCAGAAAGATTTACCATAAGATCTGGCGTAAATACCTATATTGGTGTGAATCCAAAGGTTACTCTTGGAGTAAGGTTAGGATTCCTAGGATATTGTCTTTTCTACAAGAAGGTTTAGAAAAGGGTTTATCTGCTAGTTCATTAAAGGGACAGATCTCAGCTCTGTCCATTCTGTTACACAAACGTCTGTCAGAAGTTCCTGACGTCCAGGCTTTTTGTCAGGCTTTGACCAGGATTAAGCCTGTGTTTAAAACTGTTGCTCCACCATGGAGTTTAAACCTTGTTCTTAATGTTTTTCAGGGCGTTCCGTTTGAACCCCTTCATTCCATTGATATAAAGTTGTTATCTTGGAAAGTTCTATTTTTAATGGCTATTTCCTCGGCTCGAAGAGTCTCTGAATTATCAGCCTTACATTGTGATTCTCCTTATTTGATTTTTCATTCGGATAAGGTAGTCCTGCGTACTAAACCTGGGTTCTTACCTAAGGTAGTTACTAACAGGAATATCAATCAAGAGATTGTTGTTCCTTCTTTATGCCCAAATCCTTCTTCAAAGAAGGAACGTCTACTGCTCAACCTGGATGTAGTCCGTGCTCTAAAATTTTACTTACAGGCAACTAAGGAATTTCGACAAACGTCTTCTCTGTTTGTCATTTACTCTGGGCAGAGGAGGGTCAAAAAGCTTCCGCTACCTCTCTTTCTTTTTGGCTTCGTAGCATAATTCGTTTAGCTTATGAGACTGCTGGACAGCAGCCTCCTGAAAGAATTACAGCTCATTCTACTAGAGCTGTGGCTTCCACTTGGGCCTTCAAGAATGAGGCCTCTGTTGAACAGATTTGCAAGGCTGCAACTTGGTCTTCGCTTCATACTTTTTCCAAATTTTACAAATTTGACACTTTTGCTTCCTCGGAGGCTATTTTTGGGAGAAAGGTTCTTCAGGCAGTGGTTCCTTCTGTATAAAGAGCCTGCCTATCCCTCCCGTCATCCGTGTACTTTTGCTTTGGTATTGGTATCCCAGAAGTAATGATGACCCATGGACTGATCACACTTAACAGAAGAAAACATAATTTATGCTTACCTGATAAATTCCTTTCTTCTGTAGTGTGATCAGTCCACGGCCCGCCCTGTTTTTAAGGCAGGTAAATATTTTTTAATTTATACTCCAGTCACCACTTCACCCTTGGCTTTTCCTTTCTCGTTTGGTCCTTGGTCGAATGACTGGGAGTGCCGTAGAGGGGAGGAGCTATATGCAGCTCTGCTGGGTGAATCCTCTTGCACTTCCTGTTGGGGAGGAGTAATATCCCAGAAGTAATGATGACCCGTGGACTGATCACACTACAGAAGAAAGGAATTTATCAGGTAAGCATAAATTATGTTTTTTGGATACCATTAAAAGTCGGTCTCTAACTTGGGGGCTGGATCATCTGTTTATTTTTATTATTCAGGGTGCATCGTTTGCTCATCCTACCTGGACTGATCACTACAGATGCAAGTCTCTCAGGTTGGGGAGCTGTTTGGAGGTCTCTGACAGCACAGGGAGTTTGGGATCCTCAGAAGGCGATGTTACCAATCAATGTTCTAGAACTCTGCAATTTTTAGGGCCCTTCTAGTTTGGCCTCTGTAGTAAAGGGAGTCTCATCTCTGTTTCCAGATAGTGTTAAAGCAGTAGCTTATATCAACCATCAGGGGGGAACTCGCAGTTCCCTGGCGTTGATGGTGGTGTGTCTGATTCTTTCTTGGGCACAAGCCAATTCTTTGCAATTCGTATCCCAGGAGTGCGCAATTGGGAGGCAGACCTCAGTCTTCAATCTCTACATCCGTTGCAAGGTTTCTCAGGCAGAGTTAGTGGATGCTTTAGTAGTTCCTTGGTCTTTTCAGCCTGCTTATCTGTTTTTGCCTCTTCTTCCCAGAGTGATTTCCAAGATAAGGCTAGAAAAGTCATCTGTAATCCTGATTGCCCCAGCTTGGCCTTGCATGATTTGGTATGGGTATGCGGACCTGGTTCAGATGTCCAGTTGCCCACTTCGGCCTCTTCTTCTGTGGTCAGACCTTCTGTCCCAAAGTCCTTCCCCTTTTTTTTTTTTTTTTTTCCTTCTCAGGATCTCAAGTTTTGAAACTTGATGGCATGGAAATTAAACGCTTAGTTCTTAGACAGGGATTTTTCTAAATTATTCTGTCACTATATTCTGTCACTATATAAAGCCCTGGTAAGTCCTCACCTTGAGTATGGAGTGCAGTTCTGGGGACCGATCGCAAAAAAAGATATTGTAGAACTAGAAAAAGTTCAGAGAAGGGCCACAAAGCTAATAAGGGGATTGGAGAAATTAACCTATGAGGAGAGGCTAGCCAAACTGAATCTGTTTTCTTTAGAAAAAAGGCGCTTGAGAGGTGACATGATTACTTTATATAAATATATTCAAGGCCATATTCAGAGATGGCAAGAAGCTCTGTTTATTCCTAGAAAATTGTTTCTGACAAGAAGTCACAATTTAAGGTTGGAGGAAAGGAGATTTAATCTCCTGCAACAGAAACGTTTTTTCACTGTAAGAGCAATAAAATTGTGGAACTCATTACCAAAGGAGGTAGTGAATGCCAATACCCTAGATAAATTTAAAAATAGTCTGGATACATTTCTGTATATAAACAAAATTCAAGGATATGATTGCTAGTATTAAATGAGTCCCCTTTTAGTGGGGTTATTTAAGCTTAACTGGAGCTTTTTTGTAAGTATTTTAGATTTGTATAGGTTGAACGGGATGGACTTCAGTCTTTTTTCAACCTTATCTACTATGTTGCTATGTATCAGTTTCCACTTCTTGGGCTTCAAGTATGAGGCTTCAGTTGACCAAATTTGCAAGCCATCTATCTAAATCTATCCTCGTGGATTTATTTTCTTAGTTAAAAAAAGATGTTTCTAAATCCCTCCCTTTTTATGTTCTTACTTGTGAATTCCAGAGCTTGGGTATTCCCAAGAG
>NW_026510872.1:325000-350000 GCF_027579735.1 Bombina bombina | reverse complement strand
AGTTTAATTCTAAAGATATATTTGGTTTGCTTTGTAAAGAATATTGTAACAGTTTAAACTTGTATGTTTTTATTCATATCTGGTTTTCTAGAAATATAATTCAATGTGTTTATAAATTTAACTAATATAAAGAATTTAGGAATTTACATTAATTTTATTGTTTTGTATATGCATTTTATTGGGGGTTTGTTTAAAGAATAATTATTAAATATATTGTATTATAACCCGGCCATATACTGACCTGACGTATGTGTATGTATGTATGTGTATATATATATATATATATTATATATATATATATATTATATATATATATATATATATGTTATATATATATATATATATATATATAATGTGTTATATATGTTATATATACTCTTTAAGATGGAGTATATTTGTTCCTTGTTAAGAGGTGTTGATTACTTTGGATATTGATGAAACTAGTCCTCTTGATAATAAAACTAGTAAATGTTTAAATTCTGTTTATAAACCTCCTGTGGTTACTCCAGAGGTTTTTCCAGTTCCTGATGCTATTTCTGATATGATTTCAAAGGAATGGAATAGGCCTGGTACTTATTTTATTCCTTCTAAGTTTAAAAAGTTGTATCCTTTGCCAACAGTTGGATAAGAGTTTTGGGAAAAAAATCCCCAAAGTTGATGGGGCTATTTCTGCTCTTGCCAAACATACTACTATCCCTATGGAAGATAGTACTTCCTTTAAGGATCCTTTAGATAGGAAACTAGAATCTTATCTAAAGAAAGCTTATTTATATTCTGGCTATGTTCTCAGGCCTGCCATTTCTTTGGCTGATGTTGCAGCTACATCAACTTTTTGGTTGGAAAGCTTAGCGCAACAGACATCCTGATTTGTTTAGCATTGTTCGCTTGCTTCAACATGCTAATCATTTTATCTGTGATACCATTTTTTGATATCGTCAACATTGATGTTAGATCTATGTCTTTAGCTAGAAGAGCTTTGTGGTTTAAATATTGGAATGCTGACATGGTATCTAAGTCTAGATTACTATATCTTTCTTTTGAAGGTAACAATGTATTTGGTTCTCAGTTGGATTCGATTATTTCAACTGTCACTGGGGGGAAGGGAGTTTTTTTTTAATTTATTTTTTACCTCAGGATAAAAGATCAAAGGGTAAATCTAAAGCTGCTAATCGTTTTCGTTCTTTTCCACAGAATAAAGAACAGAAAGCCAATCCTTCCCCCAAAGAATCGGTTTCCAATTGGAAACCTTCTTCAAGTTTGAATAAATCCAAGCCGTTTAAGAAACCAAAGTCAGCCCCCAAGTCTGCATGAAGGTGCGGCCCTCATTCCAGCTCAGCTGGTGGGGAACAGATTAATTTTTTTCCAAAACATTTGGGCAGGTTCTGTCCAAATCAATGGATTCAGAGTATTGTCTCTCAAGGGTATTGAATAGGATTCAGAGTAAGACCTCCTGTGAGAAGGATTTTTTTTTTTTTTTTCTCTCACGCGTCCAGAAAAGCCTGAGCATTCACTGGATTTGCTGGAAGTGTTTCAGATCTAGAACTTTCAGGGGTAATCATACCAGTTCCGTTTTTCAGGAACAGGGTCTGGGGTTTTATTCAAATCTATTAATTGTCCCAAAGTAAGAAAATTCATTCAGGCCAGTTCTGGATCTGAAAATTTTGAACCGTTTTGTAAGAGTGCCAACTTTCAAAATGGTGACTAAGGACTATTCTGCCTTTTTGTTCAGCAAGGTCATTATATGTCCACGATTAGACTTGCAGGATGCATATCTTCATATTCCAATTCATCCAGACCACTATTTGTTTGAGATTCTCTTTTCTAGACAAGCATTACCAATTTGTCACTCTTCCATTTGGCCTAGTGACAGCTCCAATAATTTTTTTTAGAAGGTTCTCGGTGCCCTACTCTCTGTAATCGGAGAACAGGGTATTGCGGTGTTTCCTTATTTGGACGATATCTTGGCTCTAGCTCAGTCTTTACATTCTGCCGAATCTCACACAAATCAACTAGTGGTGTTTTTTCAAAGACATGGTTGGAGGATCAATGTACTAAAAAGTTACTTGATTCCTCAGACAAGGGTCACCTTTTTAGGTTTCCAGATAGATTCAGTGTCTATAGGTTTAAGCTTGTCAGAACCTTTAGTCTAAATCATTCCCTTCAGTAGCTATGTGCATGCAAGTTTTAGGTCTCATGACTGCAGCATCGGACGCGATCCCCTTTGCTCGTTTTTCATATGAGACTTCTCCAGCTTTGTATGCTGAATCAATGGTGCAGGGATTATACAAAGATATCAAAATTAATATCCTTAAATCCCTATGTTTGACTCTCTCTGACTTGATGGTTAGATCACCATTGTATAGTTCAAGGGGCCTCTTTTGTTTGTCCAACCTGGACTGTAATCACAACAGATGCAAGACTTTCAGGTTGGGGAGCTGTCTGGGGATCTCTGACAGCACAAGGGGTTTGGAAATCTCAAGAGGCGAAGCTACCAATCAATATTTTAGAACTCTGTGCTATTTTCAGGGCTCTTCAGGTTTGACCTCTGTTGAAGAGAGAACCATTCATTTGTTTTCAGACAGACAATATCACAACTGTGGCATATTTCAATCAGGGTGGGACTCACAGTCCCCTAGCTATGAAAGAAGTATCTTGGATACTTTCTTGGGTGGAATCCAGCTCCTGTCTAATTTCTGAGGTATATCCCAGGTGTAGACAATTGGGAAGCGGATTATCTCAGCCGTCAGACTTTACATCCGGGGGAGTGGTCACTCCATCCAGATGTGTTTTTACAGATGTGGGGTCTTCCAGAAATAGATTTGATGGCTTCACATCTAAAAAAACTTCCCTGGTACCTGTCCAGGTCCAGAGATCCTCAGGCGGAGTCAGTGGATGCGTTAGCAGTTCCTTGGTTTTATCAACCTGCTTATATCTTCCCGCCTCTAGTTCTTCTTCCAAGAGTGATCTCCAAGATCATCATGGAACATTTGTTTGTTTTTCTGGTAGCACCAGCATGGCCTCACAGGTTCTGGTAGGCGGATCTTGTCCGGATGTCCAGTTGCCAACCTTGGCCACTTCCTTTAAGACCAGACCTTCTGTCTCAAGGGCAGTTTTTCCATCAGGATCTCAAATCATTAAATTTGAAGGTATGGAGATTGAACGCTTAGTCATAGAGGTTTCTCTGACTCCGTAAATGATACTATGTTACAGGCTCGTAAATCTGTTTCTAGGAAGATTTATTATAGAGTTTGGAAGACATATTTCATGGTGGTCTTCTCATAATGTCTCCTGGCATTCTTTTAGAATTCCTAGAATTTTACAGTTTCTTCAGGATGGTTTGGGATAAGGGTTTGTCTGCAAGTTCCTTGAAGGGACAAATCTCTGCTCTTTCTGTTTTATTTCACAGAAAGATTGCTAAACTTCCTGATAGTCACTGTTTTGTACAGGCTTGGTCCGTATCAAGCCTGTCATTAAATCAATCTCTCCTCCTTGGAGTCTTAATTTGGTTTTGAAGGCCTTACAGGCTCCTCCTTTTTGTCAGGGTGCCAGGAATCAGACCTGAGATGAGAAGTGCAAAAATAATCACACCTTTATTAATAGCAAAAAATAATAAAAAGTCCATAAGTCAAATAACAAGCCAGGAATCAAAAACCAGAGCTGGTAGTCAGACGAGCTGAGTCAGGAGCCAAAGCGAGTAGTCAGACAAGCCGGAATCAGGAACAAGGAAAACAGCAGAGTCGGGTACAAGCCAGGGATCAGGAACCAGGAGGGACGTCGGATAGCCAGGTAATAGACAGGAGCTCTCACAAACAGGTCTGAGACAACACAAAGGAAAAGCATTCTGAACAGAGGCCCTTTAAATAATAAGTGATGATATCACAATTCTGAGACTGCATCCTGTCTCACATGGATGATGCACACCAGTCTGGCCATAAAAGGAAGTGCAGGAAATGAGCAGCATCCCCCACAATGCACCATAGTCTGTAAGAGAGGTGAGTAAAATGGCTGCCAGCAGCACATGGCAAACAAAACTGGTAAAAACCCTGACACTTTTGAGCCTATGTATTCTTTTAAACTACTTTCTTGGAAAGTGTTGTTCCTTTTGGCCATCTCTTCTGCTAGAAGAGTTTCCGAATTATCTGCTCTTTCTTGTGAGTCTCCTTTTCTGATTTTCCTTCAGGATAAGGCAGTTTTGCGGACTTCATTTAAATTTCTACCTAAGGTTGTGAATTCTAACAACATTAATAGGGAAATTGTTGTTCCCTCTCTGTGTCCTAATCCTAAGAATTATTTGGAGAGATCCTTACATTCTCTGGATGTTGTAAGAGCTTTGAAATATTATGTTGAAGCTACTAAAGATTTCAGGAAGACTTAGTCTATTTGTTGTCTTTTCTGGTTCTCGGAAAGGTCAGAAAACTTCTGCCATTTCCTTGGCATCTTGGTTAAAGCTTTTGATTAATCAGGCTTATTTGCAGTCGGGTCAGGCCCCGCCTCAGAGAATCACAGCTCATTCTATTAGATCAGTCTCTACTTTGTGGGCTTTTGAGAATGAAGCTTCAGTTGATCAGATTTGCAAAGCAGCAACTTGGTCCTCTTTGCATACATTTACTAAATTCTACTGTTTTTGATGCATTTACCTCTTCGGAAGCAGTTTTTGGTAAAAAAAAGATCTGCAGGCAGCTGTTTCCGTTTGATTCCTCTGCTTATGTTAAGTTTTTTTTTTCTTTTCAATTATGAGAAACTTATATTTTTTGGATGTGGATTTAATTTTTTCAGTGGAAAATGGCTTTTTCTATTTATATCCCTCCCTCTCTAGTGACTCTTCTGTGGAGTTCCACATCTTGGGTATTACTATCCCATACGTCACTAGCTCATGGACTGATAAATTAATTTCTTTCATATTGGCAAGAGTCCATGAGACCCACCCTTTTTATGGTGGTTATGTTTTTTTGTATAAAGCACAATTATATTTCCAGTTCCTTTTTGATTCTTTCTACTCCTTTTTCTATCACCCCACTACTTGGCTATTAGTTAAACTGAATTGTGGGTGTGGTGAGGGGTGTATTTATAGGCATTTTGAGGTTTGGTAAACTTTACCCCTCCTGGTAGGATTGTATTTCCCATACGTCACTAGCTCGTGGACTCTTGCCAATATGAAAGAAATTAATTTATCAGGTAAGTTCTTACATAAGTTATGTTTTTTACACTCCCCCCCCCCCCCCCCACACACACACTGTTTTGCCTTAATTGACCCTTCTATAATATGCACATAATTCAAAATGTTTTATGGCATTTTAAATTGCTGATCATTCTTTCTTTTTTTTTTTTTTTTTTTTTTTTTTTTTTAAATTGTGCACCTGACTAGATGTCTACAAAATACCTGACTTAGTGCACCTGTAACTAGAAGAATTGATGCGGTTTTGAAGGCAAACGGTGGTCAAACCAAATATTGATTTGATTTAGATTTTTCTTCTGTTAACGAACCTTGCATTTTGTTAAAGGGACACTCAAGTCAAAATAAACTTTTATGATTCAGGAAGAACATGCAGTTTAAAGACACTTTCCAATTTACTTCTATTAGCAAATTTTGCACAGTTTTTTATTTTATATACACACTTTCTGGGGAACAAGCTCCTACTGAGCATGTGCACAAGCTCACAGGGTAAACATCTACTAGTCTGTGATTAGCTGATGTCTGTCACATAATACAGGGGGCCGGAAAATATGAGAAAAATTAATTTGCCAGAAAAAAAATCGAATGCTTATTTGAAATTGAGTAGATGTTATTACATTGTCTTATTATATACAATATTTAGTGGTCCTTTAATTGATACAAATAAACTTTTTCATACCTGCCTATTACGGTTGAACAGGTGTGTGTAGATTTATAGAAATCTATCTATGTTTTGTGGCTTCTGGTTGATATTGCCCCTGGTTGCACCCTCATGCCAAGCCTTAAATACCAGAGTGGAGTGCAATGCATGTCTTACTCTTTCTCTCATTCACTTTTGCACATTTTACTTCCCTGCTCTTCTTGCAAGGGATTCAAAATTCTGATGTAGAACATTCAAAGCACCTGCTATGGAGGTTACCCTCAAATTAAATGAGCTCTAAGGTTGCATTTACCTAGGGATTACATCTGATTTCCACTGGCATGGCATACAGAGCTTACTAACTACTGTGGCCAAAACTCATACTGAAGAAAAAAAATGGGATTATTTTTTTCTGTAATACATATCATCCAAACAGTGTAAAATATTTCTTTACTATACTATTGCTAATAACCTTATCTGTTTTCAGGTATGATGCAGATAGCACATGGTAAAGTGGCCGTCCTTCTTTTAGCTGGAGGACAAGGAACCCGTCTGGGTGTGTCATATCCCAAGGGGATGTATGATGTTGGGCTCCCCTCTCACAAAACACTATTCCAACTGCAAGCTGAACGTATTTTAAAGCTACAGAGACTTGCTGAGGAGCAGTATGGGCAATCCTGCACAATTCCTTGGTGAGATGCCTATTTTATTACCTTGTATTCAGTATGTCGATATGTTAATTATTCTAAACCCATTGCAAATCAGGTTTGTTGTCAAAATTTTACAGACTTTCAGCTGTTTGCAATGAACAAATCAAACAAAAGCAATTAAAATAGCTCACCACAACAAATGCTTAAAGTGGTTTCCCCAAATTCAACTGAAAATGCAACATTCTTCTAAAGATGTGGTGAGTCTACGGGTTCATCTTAATTGCTGTTGGAAATACCACTCCTCGCCAGCAGGAGGCGGCAAAGAGCACCACAGTAAAAACTTTGAAGTATCACTTCCCTACCCTTAAACCCCAGTCATTCTCTTTGCCTCTATGTGCATGGAGGAGGTGAATTTTTAGTGCTATTGAATTATATATATTTTTTAAAGAAGATTGAGACTTCAATCAAGCTGCAGGGTATAACCTAGCCCACGTTAGTCTTTGCAGTCGAGCTGTGGTGGTTTTAAAGAGGTGGAGAACTTGCAAAGTGGTGCTTGCTCCATTTACCTATGCTGCCCTGGTTTCAGATATCGAAGTTGGTTACTTGGCTATCTATGTTGTCCTATTCGCTGTGAGGAGAATGTGTCCTCTCATATTAGGAGCTATGGTCATGTCAGACAGCAAAGCAGATAAGTGCGGTTCCTTCCTGTGGAAGAGGGGCACTTAAGAGTTCCTGTTGATTTTATGTAAGGGACGGATAGCTCACTCATGGGATGGGTGCTGTTGCTATAAAGACATGCTCGCATGCACAGGTTGGGCAGAGACTTGTAAGACTTTAGAGGTCTCAGGGCTCATTTTCGTGTGTTTTTAGGCTGCACTGTTTGTTAGTTTAAACTGTTTGTTTATTTTCAGATTGCAGACATTTTTTTTAACCACACCCACCTTGTCTAGACCACGGGAGTGTTTTCGCGTCTTTGTTAAGTAGAGAAGAGCACTTGAGCACAAGTGAATACGCTGCAGGGTTGATCTGTTTCAGGTGGTGGTAAGGGCACCTCGGTATATTGAGGTGCGGAGGGAGGTTTTATTAAAGACTTACTTTTGACATCAACGCTAGAGGATTGAATAGAGGATAATTATCAGTTATGTCTGATATGGAACCCACCCTTTTCAATCCCTGTTTGTGTTTAGACGCACAAATTGCAGCTCCAATGCAGTTCTGTTCTTCCTGTGTTAAACAGACATTGCAGGGTAAAGTGTGTGGTGTGTTTTTTTTTTTTTTTTTTTTGTTTTGTTTTTTGTTGAGCCTTATGTCTCTCAGGAGGATGTTGTCCAGGTAATGTCAGGTCCTTTACCTATTTCATCCCAAGCTTCTATGGCAGCTAACACTGTCCTGCGGTTCCTCTTTAACTCCCAGTGGAGCCTTTTTAAAGGCAGAGATTGCTGCACAGGTATCCTCTGCGATATCTGCAGCTTTGGCCGAGTTTCCCAGGTTTTCAGGGAAGCGCAAGAGGAAATCTAAGATTTCAGAGACTAGGGTATCTGTTTCCAACGCTGACCCTCAGATTCCTTTTAGATCAGAGGATGAGGAGGATTCTCACTCAGAGGGTGAGATTTCAGGTTCAGACAGTGTAATGCCTTTCTCCGATAGTGAAGGATCTTCCTTCAGGTTTAAGCTAGAACACCTCCAGGTGCTATTAAAGGAGGTTCTTGCTACTTTGGACGATTCTGATACTCAGACTGTAGTTACGTCTAAGAAATCCAGCAAACGTAATCGTTCTTTTTGATGTTCCTTCCTCTTCAGAGGTTTTCCCGGTCCCAGATAGGGCTAAGGATATCATAGCTCCTAGAAGGGGAGAAACCAGGAGTGTTTTTTACACTGTCTCCGGTGTTTAAGAAAATGTTTCCAGTAGATTCCTCCAATACAGAATATTGGTCTTCGGTTCCCAAGGTAGAGGGTGCCACTTCCACTCTGGCCAAGAGGACTACTATAATGTAAGCGGAAATACTGGCGCTGAAAGCAGGGTAGTACACAAATACAATATACGGGTAACCTAAAAGGGTCTACCTTAGCAGAAATATAATCGTTATAAAAGTCAATAAATGGTAATAGCCTAATATATATCTTAGAAAATATATTTAATAGTGTAAAATTACAATACAATCAAGATTATAAAATCAGTGTTAATAAAATCAGTACATATATACTAAAAAGTAATTAATGGGGCCCTTTAAATTAGTTTGAAAAAACATACAGAAAGGGGAAAGATTAACCACAAATCTATATATATAAATATATACTATGATTGAGGATAGAAGAAAACTATACTCAAATAAATATAAGTATAAAGAGGGCAGAGATATTCAAACAGTATAAATAAAAACAAATAGCAATACAAACAGACTTAATAACTGGACGTCCAGCGTAAAAACCAGGGGTTAAAACAGTAATAATCTAGGGTTTAAAACAGTATTAACCTGAAAGTGCACTATAGTGAACATAAACACTCGTGACTAGATGATCATACTAATAGCATCACTATAGTGCACTTTCAGGTTAATACTGTTTTAAACCCTAGATTATTACTGTTTTAACCCCTGGTTTTTACGCTGGACGTCCAGTTATTAAGTCTGTTTGTATTGCTATTTGTTTTTATTTATACTGTTTGAATATCTCTGCCCTCTTTATACTTATATTTATTTGAGTATAGTTTTCTTCTATCCTCAATCATAGTATATGTATATATATATATATATATATATATATATATATATATATATATATATATATATATATATATATATATATATATATATATATATATATATATATTTTTGTGGTTAATCTTTCCCCTTTCTGTATGTTTTTTCAAACTAATTTAAAGGGCCCCATTAATTACTTTTTAGTATATATGTACTGATTTTATTAACACTGATTTTATAATCTTGATTGTATTGTAATTTTACACTATTAAATATATTTTCTAAGATATATATTAGGCTATTACCATTTATTGACTTTTATAACGATTATATTTCTGCTAAGGTAGACCCTTTTAGGTTACCCGTATATTGTATTTGTGTACTACCCTGCTTTCAGCGCCAGTATTTCCGCTTACATTATTCTACTATCCTCCTCAGGGTTCTTAGAGAGAGACCCTTCTATACTTGGCATTAGGGTTGATATAAGCGCCAATTCTCACCTATCCTCCAAGAGGACTACTATCCCTATTGAGGACAGTTGTGCCTTCAAGGATCCGATGGATAAAAAGATGGAGGCTTATCTTAAAAAAATCTATGCACATCTTGGTCTCCAATGGCAACCTGTGGTATGTATTGCTACGGTGACTAGTGCTGCCTCATACTGGTTTGAGGCTCTAACAGATTCTCTACAGGAGGAAACTCCTCTCGACAAGATTCAGGACAGAATCAGAGCTCTCAGGTTTGCCAATTCCTATATTGCTGGTGCAGTCCTTCAGGTCCTTAGACTGGGAGCTAAGGCTTCTGTTTTTGCTGTTTTGGCCAGACAGGCTTTATGGTTTAAGTCTTGGTCAGCTGACCTTTCATCTAAGGCTAAACTTATGGCTCTTCCTTACAAGGGGAACACATTATTCGGACCAGTTTTGGCGGAAATCATTTCTGATGTTACAAGCGGAAAAGGGTCTTTTCTGCCCCAGGATAAGAGGAGCAAACCGAAGGGACGTCTGAGTAATTTTCGTTCTTTTCGCAACTTTAGAGGAAAGTCTTCCTCATCCTCGTCTAAACAGGATAATAACCAACAAGCCAGCCTGGAAACCGAACCAATCCTGGGGTAAGGGTAAGCTGGCCAAGAAGCCCGCGACCGACTCTAAGCCTGCATGAAGCGATCCAGGCCTGGATCTAGTTAGGGGCAGACTTTCTCAGTTCGCTCAGGTCTGGTTAAGAGACATGCCAGACCCAAGGGTGGTGGAAATAGTTTCTCAGGGCTACAGGTTAGAATTCAAGGGTTGTCCCCCCAGGGGCAGGTTTCATCTTTCCAGATTATCTGCAGACCAAATAAAGAGAGAGGCGTTCTTGAAGTGTGTCGAAGACCTCTCGACTCTGGGGGTGATTGTTCCGGTTCCAAAGTTGGAACAGGGTCTAGGATTTTACTTAAATCGGTTCATGGTTCCCAAAAAAAGAGGGAACGTTGCGCCCGATTCTAGACTTAAAAAGTCTCAACAAATTCCTCAAAGTTCCGTCGTTCAAGATGGAGACCATTCAGACTATTCTTCCTTTGATCCAAGAGGGTCAGTATATGACGACCATAGACCTAAAGGACGCTTACTTACATGTTCCCATCCACAGGGATCATCACGAGTTTCTGAAGTTTGCATTTTTGGATCGTCACTTTCAGTTTGTGGCTTTGCCATTCAGCCTGGCCACATCTCCCAGAATATTCTCGAAGGTCCTAGGGGGCTCTTCTAGCAGTGGTCCGGTCCAGGGGGATAGCAGTGGCCCCCTATCTGGACAATATTCTAATTCAGGCTCCTTCCTTTCCAAAGGCAGCATCTCACACGGAGATGTTACTGTCCTTCCTCCGGTCTCATGGAAGGTAAATGTGGAAAAGAGTTCTCTGGTTCCAACGACAAGAGTAGTGTTCCTAGGGACTATTGGACTCTGTCCTGATGAAGACATTCCTTACGGAGACCATAACAGTCAAACTTCTATCGTCTTGTCGAATCCTTCAGGAGACAACCCGTCCTTTAGTTGCTCAGTGTATGGAGTTAATTGGACTAATGGTGGCAGCCATGGACATCGTGCCATTTGCTCGTTTTCATCTAAGAGCCTTGCAGTTGTGCATGCTCAACCAGTGGAATGGAGATTATCTAGATCTTTCTCCAAAGCTAGTTTTGGATCAGAAGACAAGGGATTCCCTTTGTTGGTGGCTATCTCAGGATCACCTGTCCCAGGGCTTTTGCTTTCGAAGACCATCTTGGGGGATAGTGACTACAGACGCCAGCCTAGTGGGCTGGGGAGCATGAAAGTCCCTCAAAGTTCGGGGTTTTTGGACTCGGGAGGAGTCCAAATTGCCAATCAAAATCCTAGGGTTAAGAGCAAAATTATTATTATTTATTATTATTTATTTATTATTATTTATTTATTATTTATTATTATTTATTATTATTATTACGCCAACAGATTCTGCAGCGTTGCCCATGGGTACAAGGATAACAGTACAATGGAGAAACAATACGATAAGACAAAAATTTACAGACAAATACAGGGGGAATTGAGGGCCCTATTCCCGTGGGAACTTACAATCTAGATGGGTAGGAGTAGGGGAAACAGGAGGTGGGGACTGCAAAGGTGAGAATGATATTAGTGAGAAGATAGAGGGCAACTGTTAGTTAAGTGAAGTTAGTTTGTTAATAAGTCGGGTGATAAGCTTCCCTGAACAGAAAGGTCTTTAGAGAACGTTTAAAGGAGGAGAGGTTAGGGGCAAGTCTGACAGCACGAAGAAGTGCGTTCCAGAGGGTTGGTGCTGCACGAGAGAAGTCCTGTAGTCTAGCATGAGAGGAGGTGATGGGTAGAGGACGCAAGAAGCAGGTCATTGTTGGATCTTAGGGGGCGGGCAGGAGTATATTAGTTGATAAGTGAGGACAGGTAGAGTGGGGCAGCATTGGTGAGGGCTTTGTAGGTCAGGGTGAGAATTATGAATTTAACTCTGTTGTGAATGGGGAGCCAGTGAAGGGACTCACAGAGAGGTGCAGCAGAAACAGAGCGTCAAGAGAGGTGGATTAGCCTGGCAGATGCATTTAGGATGGATTGGAGGGGAGAGAGGGAGGCCAGTTAGTAAGTTGTTTCAGTAGTCAAGTCGGGAAATTACCAGGGAGTGGATTAGCTGTTTAGTAGTTTCAGCACTTAGAAACGGACGAATTTTGGAGATATTGCATAGGTGGTTGCGGCAGGATGAAGAGAGCAATTGGATGTGGGGAATGAAGGACAGATTTGAGTCAAGCGTGACTTCGAGGCAGCGGACTTGGGGGTGATGGGGAGATAGTGGTGCCACCAACAGTAATAGAAAAATTAGAAACTGGAGTAGAGTTAGAGGGGGGGAATTAGAAGTAGTTCGGTCTTGGACATGTTTATTCTAAGGTGGTTAGAGGCCATCCAGGAGGAAATGCCAGATAAGCAGTCGCTGATGTGAGAATTGACAGAAGAAGAGAGTGCAGGGGTGGAAAGGTAGATCTGGGTATCATCAGCATAGAGATGATAGCTGAAGCCATAGCTATTAAGTTTACCCAGTGAAGAAGTGTAAATAGAGAAGAGTAGAGGACCTAGGACAGAGCCTTGAGGTACAATGCGCTGTTAGCCTGGCCTCAGTTGGCCTCACACCAGTTAATCAGGTTCCAATCAGACAACGTCGGTAGCGTACATCAACCATCAGGGGGGGAACGCGAAGTTCCCTAGCTATGAGGGAGGTGTCTTGGATCATTCAGTGGGCGGAGGGCCACTGTTGTCTGTCAGCCATCCACATTCCGGGAATAGTCAACTGGAAAGCGGATTTTCTGAGCAGATTTTCCATCAGGGGGATTGGGAAGGCCATCCGGAAGTGTTCTCCAAGCTGGTATCCAGATGGGGGATGCCGGAGTTGGATCTCATGGCGTCCCGCCAAAATGCAAAGCTTCCAAAGTACGGTTCCAGGTCAAGGGATCCTCAGGCCTTTCTGATAGACACCTTGGTAGTTCCGTGGGACTTCCAGATGGCCTATCTGTTTCCTCCGTTTACTCTCCTACCTCGGGTGATTGCTCGCATGAGACGGGAATGGGCATCAGTGATTTTTTTTATTGCTCCAGATTGGCCTCGGAGAATATGGTATGCAGATCTAATGGAGATGTCGTCTCTACCTCCGTGGAGGCTTCCCCTGAGGAAGGACCTCCTTCTTCAGGGACCCTTTCTTTATCCAAATCTTGTTTCTCTGAAGCTGACTGCTTGTAGATTGAATGCTTGATTCTATCTAAGAGGGGTTTTTCGGAGTCGGTGATTGAGACTCTGATCCAGGCTCATAAGCCGGTTACTAGGAAGATTTATCATAAGATATGGAGGAAATAACTTTTTTGGTGTGAAGCTAAAGGATATTCTTGGAGTAAGGTTAGGATTCCAAGAATATTATCTTTTCTACAAGAGGGTCTGGAGAAAGGTTTGTCTGTTAGTATCCTGAAGGGTCAAATTTCAGCCTCAGCAGTTCTTTTGCACAAACGTTTAGCAGATGTGCCGGATGTTCAGTCTTTTTGTCAGGTCTTGGTCAGAATTAGGCCGGTGTTTAAGGTGATTGCTCCTCCTTGGAGCCTTAATCTTATTCTTAAGGTTTTACAACGGTGTCCGTTTGAGCCGATGCTTTCTCTTGACATTAAGCTTTTGTCTTGGAAAGTTTTTTTTTTGTTCTTGTTGGCTATTTATTCTGCTCGAAGAGTATCTGAACTATCTGCTTCACAGTTTGATTCTCCTCATCTAATTTTCCATGCGGATACGGCTGTTCTTTGTACCAAGTTGGGATTCCTTCCCAAAGTTGTGTCCACTAAGAATATTAATCAGGAAATTGTTGTTCCTTCACTGTGTCTGAAGCCTTCTTTGGATATGGAGCGTTTGCTGCTTAATTTGGATGTGGCTCATGCTCTTAAGTTTTACTTGGAAGCGACCTAAAGACTTTCAGAAGTCTTCTGCTTTTTTTTTTTTTTCTGGAAAGTATAGAGGCCAGAGGGCGTCTGCCTCTACTCTAGCTCTTTTGTTGAGGAGTGTGATTCGCATGGCATAGGAGTCCTCTGGTAGACGACCACCAGAGAGGATTAAGGCTCATTCCAGTAGAGCCATAGCCTCTTCTTTGGCTTTCAAAAATGAAGCTTCTATGGAGCAGATTTGAAAGGCTGCAACTTGGTCGTCTTTACATACCTTTTCTAAATTTTACAGATTTAATACCTTTTGCCTTGGCTGAGGCAAATTTTGGGAGAAAGGTCCTTCAAGTGGTGGTGCCTTCTGTTTAGGCATGCTGGTTTTTCTATCCCTCTCTATTCATCTGTGTACTCTAGCTTGGGTTTTGGTTCCCAACAGTAATTAAGATGAACCCGTGGACTCACCACATCTTTAGAAGAAAACAACATTTATGCTTAACTGATAAATTTATTTCTTTGAGATGTGGTGAATCCACGAACCCAACCTTTGTTTTTTGGGTAATTGTTATAGGTTTTTGATTAAACCTCAGTCCCCTCCGTACCTTGTGTTACTTTCCTTTCTCCATTTACTCTCGTCAAATGTCTGGGGTTTATGGGTAGGGAAGTTATTCACAAGTTTTTACTGTGGTGCTCTTTTCCTCCTCCTGCTGGCGAGAAGTGGTATTCCCAACAGTAATTAAGATGAACCCGTGGACTCACCACATCTCGAAGAAATACATTTATCAGGTAAGCATACATTTTTGTTTTTAATGAATTCTGCAGTCTCCAAATTATTCAACCCACTTAATAGAATCCTTCACAACAGCACAAATATGCAAAACAGGTGTTGTCTCAAACACACCTGATGCAACTAATCAAGGGCTTCATTAGTTGCACCAGGTGTGCTTGAGCTAGAACGCATGAAATACCTGAACTGGCTAAGGGTTTGAGTGTCATGTTTGACTGCATGTTAGAAATATGGCTAAGTCAAAAGAATGGCCCAAAAAGTTGAGATCATTGCCCTTCACAAACAAGGAACAGGATACAAAAAGATTGCGAAGGCACTGAATGTTCCTAGAGACACAGTTGGAAGCATAGTTTGCAAGTTCAAAGTTAAAGGATGAGTGGTTACACTAACTGGACGGGGCAGAAAAAGGAATCTATTAACGGCTGCAACCAGATTTCTGAGAAGGCAGGTTGAGAAAAACTCTTGAGTGACTGCAAAAGACCTGCAGCAAGACTTGGTGGCAACAGGCACTGAGGTTTCAGTTTGCACAGTAAGGCTTGTACTAAATGCAGAAGGTTTCCATGCCGTAGCTCCAAGATGTACACCACTAGTGACCCAAAAGCACAAGAAAAGTTGGCTCCAATATGCTCAAAATCCTATAAATAAGCCACAGAAGTTTTAGGATTCTGTTCTGTGGAGCGATGAAACAAAACTGGAACATTTCAGCCAGATGGATCAGCAGTATGTCTGTAGAAAGAAGGAAGCATATGATGAAAAGAACACTCTGCCTACAGATAAGCATGGTGGCAGCTCAGTGATGCCCTAGGGCTGCTTTGCATCCTCTGGCACTGGAAACCTGCAGCGTGTGGATGGCAAGATGGATTCATTGAAGTATCAGGAAATCCTAGGAGAAAGTCATACAGTCTGTAAGGAAGCTGAAGCTTGGGCATCATTGGACCTTTCAACAGGACAATGATCCCAAGCATATCTCAAATTCCACCAAGGCTTGGTTGCAGAATTTGTCCTGGAATATTCTACAGTGGCCATCCCAGTCACCTGACTTGAACCCCATAGAAAATCTCTGGTGGGATTTGAAGAAGGCGGTTGCAGCATGCAAACTCAAGAATATTACTGAACTGGAGGCAGGGCCGGTGCAAGGATTTTTGTCTACACAGGCGAAGGTGCATTTTGACGCCCCCCCCCCCCCCCGCACCCAATCGCCACCATGACACCATAAAAAACCCTGATAATACCACCAACCTCCCTGCCCTCCTCCAGACCACCCCCATACCAAGTACATTTTATTTGCGCTCCATTAAGCTAACTTTTATTTTTATTTTATCTAAAAAAAAAACATATTTGTGAATTGTACATTTAAAAAACCATGCAGTAATGTCATCAGCATGACAGGCAACACCATGTATAAAATAAATCAAATCCCACAATATTTTATTATAAATGACTGTCTAACTTCAGACTCAGAGAGGTTAAAGTGACATCATTCTTCACCAATCACCAGCACCCCACCAGTCACTCACATTGTTGTGATCATACATTTAAAAAAATATATACAGTAATGTCAGCATGCATTGACAGCATGTATAAAATAAATCAAATTCAAATCCCACAACAAATATAAATGAATGATTGCATATATAATTCAAATATGGGTTCTTTTGGGGTTATTCGTTGCCTTATTTCCTATATTCACAGAGTTTCTGTAGCTATATTTTTACCATCCTTAATACCATCCATGATTAAATTTTGTTAATTCCTTAATGATAAAAAATAAAAATAAATGTTTTGCTAAGCTAAAATAAATATAAAAAACATACAGTAATGTCAGCATGACACACACAGCATGTATAAAATAAATCACATTCTGTGACATAGTTGGTTTAATGGATCATGTATGCATCAATTATCAAAGCACATTCATTCATCACATCACATTCAATCTCACCACCCAGTGACCCACTCCCACCAGTAACTCAGTTGTCTCAGTCTCACCGGCTGCCAGTGCCTCTGCTGGAGCCTGACTTTCTGGCTGTGTCAGAGTCAAGTCCAGACTCACAAACAGTTATATTGTGTACACAGTACTTGTCACCTACCAGGCTAACCTGTCCTTCACGGCCCACCTCAGCCACCGGCCCGCCCTCACTGATTCTTGAACTGTGAGTGTCTGTTGTTAAATAAATATGTCACCCTCACCGACACCAAGACAGACTCAGTCCACCCACGTGACCCACCAGCTCTGACTGGTGCATTGCATTCTGCCCTGTTCTGCCTGCCAGCCACCCAGGCGGTCCTCAGAGACCCCCGCCGGTGCGGCCACCATTCCTAGTTCCTACCTGCTACCTCACTTGACAGTTCACATGAGTCGTCTGCACGGTTTGGCCGTCTCCACGTGCTGCTGCTGCAGTGTGTCTCAGTCATGATTCACGTGGAGCAAGGCACGACTTTTCCCTAATTCCCTCTAAGTGAGTCAGCTCAGTTCAGTTAGGCTCTTAAAGGGCCACTGTAAGTAAATATTTTCTATGCCTGTTACTAACTAACTACCCCAAATACGCTTTTTATCAATAGCATTTCATTAACATATGTCTACCGTATATCAGAAATCTTGTCTGCAAATTTAATTGTTTTCCAAACCCACTCTGTGGGTATCCTTTGCTCTGTACCAATCCGTTTACAATACCTAGGTTTCAAAATGGCGCTTTAAACACAAAGTTATTGGTTTAAGTATTTTGAACAAGCAGTGCTGAAAATAGTGGGCAGGATAACGTGACATCATCGGCGAATAAAAGATATAACTTTTAGAACGTTATGAAACTTTGTTTTGGAGAAAGTATAGGTCAGTAGGTTTTAATTAATGTTTATTAACTTTAATATGTTAGTTGTTTAGCTTAAAAATTATAACAGAAAGTAATCCTTTAAGCAGGCCAGCCAGGATGCGCAAGTGATGAGCTCCGCCTCCACTGACTGTCTGTCACACAAGGCACACACAGTCCCATAGGCTATAGTATAGCCGGCCAGCCCATGATGATCATCATCATCTAAGTAAGCCAGCCATTAACCAATGTGATTTCAGGTCTGTAGAAGGGGGCGGGGCGAATGGGCCGCAGCGAAAATAAAATTAATAAATACAAATATGATTATTTTGATGATAACTAAGTTATAACATACTACATATAAGTCATTAAAGGTTAAAGTTCCAGCCTTTCCTCCATAGCGTCAATGTGCTCAGGGCGGCAGTCGGCACTCTGCAGGTGATCAATTGATCTTCATCCACCTCGGCAGTTGGCACCACTCTCGGCGCCCCCCTTACTGCCTTACACAAGCGCCGGCCCTGACTGGAGGCCATTGCTCATGAGGAATGGGCTAAGATTCCTTGAACGCTGACAGAAGCTGATGTCTGCCTATGCATCTCGTTTGCAGCAGGTCATAACAGCAAAAGTACTAAAGATGCTTGCCATGATGGGGTTAAATAATTGTGAGACTGCAGAATTCATTAAAAGTTGCATTTTCAGATGAATTTGGGGAAACGAATTGAAATAGCTCAACACAATGAATGCTTCAATTGCTTTTGTTTGATTTGTTCATTGCAAACAGCTGAAAGTCTGTACATTTTGACAATAAAGCTGATTTGTAATGGGGGTTGAATAATTTTCATTAAAACTGTAACTTTTGAACTCGCAATTAAGTTAGGTTGTATATGAAGTCATTTTGTTCATCAGCTTATTTAGGTTCACATCTATAATCCTGTTTAAAACTGAAATGTAATATTTGGTTCCTTGTCAGTCTGGTTTTTGCTTTAAAATTAACCCTAACAGTCGCTCTTTCTTATATGACCCATACAAGTTATTTGCTTTTATTTACACTAGAGTTTAACAAAACCCCCATTTATACCACAGGCATTTTATCTGCATTTTTAAAGTGGTTTAGTTTTACTTTGAAACCAGTAGAGCAGGTTTGGGAAATTATGTGTCTGAAACGCTCACTGTCTGTGAAGCAAAAATCTTACATTAGCAGATAGAAATATTTGAGGATGGATAGATAGATCGGTATGTTGAACAGGACTCGCAAAGATCCCAACTGTCCAACACATAAGCAGGCACCACAGATTGTTCCAAACACCTTTATTGTGTCAAACGTATAACGTTTCCCACCCCCACAGAGGCTATGGTCTTATGAATAGTAATACACACACACACAACATATTACTGTGCCTGCTTATCTGTTGGACAGTTGGGATCTTCAGTTGGGATCTTTGCCGAGTCCTGTTCAGCATACCGATCTATTTTGTTCTTGGCAGAGCACACAGTGGTTGGAGGTGCTGGTGAGTGCTGATCTACTTGGATTTATTTATGTATGTATGTATGTATATATATATATATATATATATATATATATATATATATATATATATATATATATATATATATATATATATATATATATATATATATATATATATATATATATATATATATATATATATATATATAAAAAGTCTACACACCCCTGTTAAAATGCCAGCTTTCTGTGATCTAAAAATATTAGACAAAGATAAATCATTTCAGAACTTTTTCCACCTTTTAATGTGACCTATAAACTACACAACTCAATTGAAAAACAAACTGAAATCTTTAAGGTGGAGGGAAGTAAACAAAAAAAACTAAAATAATGTGGTTACAGAAGTGTGCACACCCTCTTATAACTGGGGATGTAGCTGTGTTCAGAATTAAGCAATCACATTCAAAACCATGTTAAATAAGAGTCGTTACACACCTGCCATAATTTAAAGTGCCTCTCAATAAAGTTCAGCTGTTCTAGTAGGTCTTTCCTAACATTTTCTTAGTTGCGTCCTACACAAAAGCCATGGTCCGCAGAGAGCTTCCAAAGCATCAGAGGGATCTCATTGTTAAAAGGTATCAGTCAGGAGAAGGGTACAACATAATTTCCAAGGCATTAGATATACCATGGAACACAGTGAAGACAGTCATCATCAAGTGGAGAACATATGGCACAACAATGACATTACCAAGAACTGAATGTCCCTCCAAAATTGATGAGAAGAAAACTGGTCTGGGAGGCTACCAAGAGGCCTACAGCAACATTTAAGGAGCTGCAGGAATATCTGGCAAGTACTGGCTGTATAGTACATGTTACAACAATCTCCTGTATTCTTAATATGTTTGGGCTTTGGGGTAGACGGCAAAACGGAAGCCTTTTCTTACGAAGAAAAACGTCCAAGCCCAGCTAAATTTAGCAAAAACACATCTGAAGTCTCCCAAAAGCATGTGAGAAAAGGTGTTATGGTCTGATGAAACCAAGGTTGAACTTTTTGGCAATAATTCCAAAAGATATGTTTGGCGCAAAAACAATGCATATCACCAAAAGAACACCATACCCACAGTGAAGCATGGTGGTGGTAGCATCATGCTTTGGTTCTGTTTTTCTTCAGCTGGAACTTCAGTTTGTTTTTCAATTGAGTTGCATAGTTTATAGGTCACATTAAAGGTGGAAAAAGTTCTGATTTTTTTTATCTTTGTCTCATATTTTTTTACTTCACAGAAAACTGCCATTTCTTTCATGTAATTAGCAAGAGTCCATGAGCTAGTGACGTATGGGATATACATTCCTACCAGGAGGGGCAAAGTTTCCCAAACCTCAAAATGCCTATAAATACACCCCTCACCACACCCACAAATCAGTTTTTACAAACTTTGCCTCCTATGGAGGTGGTGAAGTATGTTTGTGCTAGATTCTACGTTGATATGCGGGCTGTTAGGCTCTGACTTTTTCCCTGTGGGCTGTTAGGCTAGCGGGGGCTGAAAATGCTTCATTTTATTGCGTCATTCTTGGCGCGGACTTTTTTGGCGCAAAAAAAATTTCTGTTTCCGGCGTCATACGTGTCGCCGGAAGTTGCGTCATTTTTTACGTTCTTTTGCGCCAAAAGTGTCGGCGTTCCGGATGTGGCGTCATTTTTGGCGCCAAAAGCATTTAGGCGCCAAATAATGTGGGCGTCTTTTTTGGCGCTAAAAAAAATTAAAATAAAAAATATGGGAGTCATTATTGTCTCCACATTATTTAAGTCTCATTATTTATTGCTTCTGGTTGCTAGAAGCTTGTTCACTGGCATTTTTTCCCATTCCTGAAACTGTCATTTAAGGAATTTGATCAATTTTGCTTTATATGTTGTTTTTTCTATTACATATTGCAAGATGTCCCACGTTGAAACTGAGTCAGAAGATACTTCTGGAAAATCGCTGCCTGGTGCTGGAGCTACCAAAGCTAAGTGTATCTGCTGTAAACTTATGGTATCTGTTCCTCCAGCTGTTGTTTGTGCTGTTTGTCATGACAAACTTGTTAATGCAGATAATATTTCCTTTAGTACTGTTACATTACCTGTTGCTGTTCCGTCAACATCTAATACTCAGAGTGTTCCTGATAACATAAGAGATTTTGTTTCTAAATCCATTAAGAAGGCTATGTCTGTTATTCCTCCTTCTAGTAAACTTAAAAAGTCTTTTAAAACTTCTCATTTTTTTCAGATGAATTTTTAAATGAACATCATAATTCTGATAATGGTTCTTCTGGTTCAGAGGATTCTGTCTCAGAGGTTGATGCTGATAAATCTTCATATTTATTTAAAATGGAATTTATTCGTTCTTTACTTAAAGTCCTAATTGCATTAGAAATAGAGGATTCTAGTCCTCTTGATACTAAATCTAAACGTTTAGATAAGGTTTTTAAATCTCCTGTAGTTATTCCAGAAGTTTTTCCTGTCCCTGATGCTATTTCTGAAGTAATTTCCAGGGAATTGAATAATTTGGGTAATTCATTTACTCCTTCTAAACGTTTTAAGCAATTATATCCTGTGCCATCTGACAGATTAGAGTTTTGGGACAAAATCCCTAAGGTTGATGGGGCTGTCTCTACTCTTGCTAAGCGTACTACTATTCTTACGGCAGATGGTACTTCCTTTAAGGATCCTTTAGATAGGAAAATTGAATCCTTTCTAAGAAAAGCTTACTTGTGTTAAGGTAATCTTCTTAGACCTGCTATATCTTTAGCGGATGTTGCTGCAGCTTCAACTTTTTGGTTAGAAGCTTTAGCGCAACAAGTAACAGATCATAATTCTCATAGCATTATTAATCTTCTTCAACATGCTAATAATTTTATTTGTGATGCCATTTTTGATATCATTAGAGTTGATGTCAGGTATATGTCTCTAGCTATTTTAGCTAGAAGAGCTTTATGGCTTAAAACTTGGAATGCTGATATGTCTTCCAAGTCTACTCTGCTTTCCCTTTCTTTCCAGGGTAATAAACTATTTGGTTCTCAGTTGGATTCTATTATCTCAACTGTTACTGGAGGGAAAGGAACTTTTTTACCACAGGATAAAAAATCTAAAGGTAAATTTAGGTCTAATAATCGTTTTCGTTCCTTTCGTCACAACAAGGAACAAAAGCCTGATCCTTCATCCTCAGGAGCAGTATCAGTTTGGAAACCATCTCCAGTCTGGAATAAATCCAAGCCTTTTAGAAAACCTAAGCCAGCTCCTAAGTCCACATGAAGGTGCGGCCCTCATTCCAGCTCAGCTGGTAGGGGGCAGATTACGTTTTTTCAAAGAAATTTGGATCAATTCCGTTCACAATCTTTGGATTCAGAACATTGTTTCAGAAGGGTACAGAATTGGCTTCAAGATAAGGCCTTCTGCAAAGAGATTTTTTCTTTCCCGTGTCCCAGTAAACCCAGCGAAGGCTCAAGCATTTCTGAAATGTGTTTCAGATCTAGAGTTGGCTGGAGTAATTATGCCAGTTCCAGTTCTGGAACAGGGGCTGGGGTTTTATTCAAATCTCTTCATTGTACCAAAGAAGGAGAATTCCTTCAGACCAGTTCTGGATCTAAAAATATTGAATCGTTATGTAAGGATACCAACATTCAAAATGGTAACTGTAAGGACTATCCTGCCTTTTGTTCAGCAAGGGCATTATATGTCTACAATAGATTTACAGGATGCATATCTGCATATTCCGATTCATCCAGATCACTATCAGTTTCTGAGATTCTCTTTCCTAGACAAGCATTACCAGTTTGTGGCTCTACCGTTTGGCCTAGCAACAGCTCCAAGAATTTTTACAAAGGTTCTCGTGCCCTTCTGTCTGTAATCAGAGAACAGGGTATTGTGGTATTTCCTTATTTGGACGATATCTTGGTACTTGCTCAGTCTTCACATTTTAGCAGAATCTCATACGAATCGACTTGTGTTGTTTCTTCAAGATCATGGTTGGAGGATCAATTTACCAAAAAGTTCATTGATTCCTCAGACAAGGGTAACCTTTTTAGGTTTCCAGATAGATTCAATGTCCATGACTTTGTCTTTGACAGACAAGAGACGTCTAAAATTGATATCAGCTTGTCGAAACCTTCAGTCACAATCATTCCCTTCGGTAGCCTTATGCATGGAAATTCTAGGTCTTATGACTGCTGCATCGGACGCGATCCCCTTTGCTCGTTTTCACATGTGACCTCTTCAGCTCTGTATGCTGAACCAATGGTGCAGGGATTACACAAAGATATCTCAATTAATATCTTTAAAACCGATTTACGACACTCTGTCATGGTGGACAGATCACCATCGTTTAGTTCAGGGGGCTTCTTTTGTTCTTCCGACCTGGACTGTAATTTCAACAGATGCCAGTCTTACAGGTTGGGGAGCTGTGTGGGGGTCTCTGACAGCACAAGGGGTTTGGGAATCTCAGGAGGTGAGATTACCGATCAATATTTTGGAACTCGGTGCAATTTTCAGAGCTCTTCAGTCATGGCCTCTTCTAAAGAGAGAATCGTTCATTTGTTTTCAGACAGACAATGTCACAACTGTGGCATACATCAATCATCAAGGAGGGACTCACAGTCCTCTGGCTATGAAAGAAGTATCTTGAATTCTGGTTTGGGCGGAATCCAGCTCCTGTCTAGTTTCTGCGGTTCATATCCCAGGTATAGACAATTGGGAAGCGGATTATCTCAGTCGCCAAACGTTACATCCGGGCGAATGGTCTCTTCACCCAGAGGAATTTCTTCAGATTGTTCAAATGTGGGGACTTCCAGAAATAGATTTGATGGCCTCTCATCTAAACAAGAAACTTCCCAGGTATCTGTCCAGATCCAGGGATCCTCAAGCGGAAGCAGTGGATGCATTGTCACTTCCTTGGAAGTATCATCCTGCCTATATCTTTCCGCCTCTAGTTCTTCTTCCAAGAGTAATCTCCAAGATTCTGAAGGAATGCTCGTTTGTTCTGCTGGTGGCTCCAGCATGGCCTCACAGGTTTTGGTATGCGGATCTTATCCGGATGGCCTCTTGCCAACCGTGGACTTCCGTTAAGACCAGACCTTCTGTCGCAAGGTCCTTTTTTCCATCAGGATCTCAAATCCTTAAATTTAAAGGCATGGAGATTGAACGCTTGATTCTTAGTCAAAGAGGTTTCTCTGACTCTGTGATTAATACTATGTTACAGGCTCATAAATCCGTATCTAGGGAGATATATTATAGAGTCTGGAAGACTTATATTTCTTGGTGTCTTTCTCATCATTTTTCCTGGCATTCTTTTAGAATTCCGAGCATTTTACAGTTTCTTCAGGATGGTTTGGATAAAGGTTTGTCTGCAAGTTCCTTGAAAGGACAAATCTCTGCTCTTTCTGTTCTTTTTCACAGAAAGATTGCTAATCTTCCTGATATTCATTGTTTTGTACAAGCTTTGGTTCGTATAAAACCTGTCATTAAGTCAATTTCTCCTCCTTGGAGTTTGAATTTGGTTCTGGGGGCTCTTCAAGCTCCTCCATTTGAACCTATGCATTCATTGGACATTAAATTACTTTCTTGGAAAGTTTTGTTTCTTTTGGCCATCTCTTCTGCCAGAAGAGTTTCTGAATTATCTGCTCTTTCTTGTGAGTCTCCTTTTCTGATTTTTCATCAGGATAAGGCGGTATTGCGAACTTCTTTTAAATTTTTACCTAAGGTTGTGAATTCTAACAACATTAGTAGAGAAATTGTGGTTCCTTCATTATGTCCTAATCCTAAGAATTCTAAGGAGAAATCATTGCATTCTTTGGATGTAGTTAGAGCTTTGAAATATTATGT
>NW_026510871.1:20000-29656 GCF_027579735.1 Bombina bombina | reverse complement strand
CAGGATGGTTTGGATAAGGGTTTGTCCGCAAGTTCTTTGAAAGGACAAATCTCTGCTCTTTCTGTTCTTTTTCACAGAAAGATTGCTATTCTTCCTGATATTCATTGTTTTGTACAAGCTTTGGTTCGTATAAAACCTGTCATTAAGTCAATTTCTCCTCCTTGGAGTTTGAATTTGGTTCTGGGAGCTCTTCAAGCTCCTCCGTTTGAACCTATGCATTCATTGGACATTAAATTACTTTCTTGGAAAGTTTTGTTCCTTTTGGCCATCTCTTCTGCTAGAAGAGTTTCTGAATTATCTGCTCTTTCGTGTGAGTCTCCTTTTCTGATTTTTCATCAGGATAAGGCGGTGTTGCGAACTTCTTTTGAATTTTTACCTAAAGTTGTGAATTCCAACAACATTAGTAGAGAAATTGTGGTTCCTTCATTATGTCCTAATCCTAAGAATTCTAAGGAGAAATCATTGCATTCTTTGGATGTTGTTAGAGCTTTGAAATATTATGTTGAAGCTACGAAATCTTTCCGTAAGACTTCTAGTCTATTTGTTATCTTTTCCGGTTCTAGGAAAGGCCAGAAAGCTTCTGCCATTTCTTTGGCATCTTGTTTGAAATCTTTAATTCATCTTGCCTATGTTGAGTCGGGTAAAACTCCGCCTCAAAGAATTACAGCTCATTCTACTAGGTCAGTATCTACTTCCTGGGCGTTTAGGAATGAAGCTTCGGTTGACCAGATCTGCAAAGCAGCAACTTGGTCTTCTTTGCATACTTTTACTAAATTCTACCATTTTGATGTATTTTCTTCTTCTGAAGCAGTTTTTGGTAGAAAAGTTCTTCAGGCAGCGGTTTCAGTTTGAATCTTCTGCTTATGTTTTTTGTTAAACTTTATTTTGGGTGTGGATTATTTTCAGCAGGAATTGGCTGTCTTTATTTTATCCCTCCCTCTCTAGTGACTCTTGTGTGGAAAGATCCACATCTTGGGTAGTCATTATCCCATACGTCACTAGCTCATGGACTCTTGTTAATTACATGAAAGAAAACATAATTTATGTAAGAACTTACCTGATAAATTCATTTCTTTCATATTAACAAGAGTCCATGAGGCCCACCCTTTTTTGTGGTGGTTATGATTTTTTTGTATAAAGCACAATTATTCCAATTCCTTATTTTATATGCTTCGCACTTTTTCTTATCACCCCACTTCTTGGCTATTCGTTAAACTGATTTGTGGGTGTGGTGAGGGGTGTATTTATAGGCATTTTAAGGTTTGGGAAACTTTGCCCCTCCTGGTAGGAATGTATATCCCATACGTCACTAGCTCATGGACTCTTGTTAATATGAAAGAAATGAATTTATCAGGTAAGTTCTTACATAAATTATGTTTTTCTTTCATGTAATTGGCAAGAGTCCATGAGCTAGTGATGTATGGGATAGCAATACCCAAGATGTGGAACTCCATGCAAGAGTCACTAGAGAGGGAGGGATAAAAATAAAAACAGCCATTTTTTGCTGAAATTTTTTTATCCACAACCCAAAATATAAGTTTATTCTCATAAATGAAAAGAAAAACTTAAAACATAAGCAGAAGAATCAAACTGAAACAGCTGCCTGAAGAACTTTTCTACCAAAAACTGCTTCCAAAGAAGCAAATACATCAAATTGGTAGAATTTAGTAAATGTATGCAAAGAAGACCAAGTTGCTGCTTTGCAAATCTGATCAACTGAAGCTTCATTCTTAAAAGCCCACGAAGTGGAGACTGATCTAGTAGAATGAGCTGTAATTCTCTGAGGTGGGGCTTGACTCGACTCCAAATAAGCTTGATGAATCAAAAGCTTAACCACAAAGCCAAGGCAACAGCCTTCTGACCTGTCCTAGAACCAGAAAATATAACAAATAGACTAGAAGTCTTCCTGAAATCTTTAGTAGCTTCAACATAATATTTCAAAGCTCTTACCACATCCAAAGAATCTAAGGATCTCTCCATAGAATTCTTAGGATTAGGACACAAGGAAGGGACAACAATTTCTCTATTAATGTTGTTAGAATTCACAACCTTAGGTAAGAATTTAAATGAAGTCCGCTAAACCGCCTTATCCTGATGAAAAATCAGAAAAGGAAAGAGAGCAGATAATTCAGAAACTCTTCTAGCAGAAGAGATGGCCAAAAGAAACAACACTTTCCAAGAAAGTAGTTCAATGTCCAAAGAATGCATAGGCTCAAACGAGGGGGCCTGTAAAGCCTTCAAAGTTAAATTAAGACTCCAAGGAGGAGAGATTGATCTAATGACAGGCTTGATACGAACCAAAGCCTGCACAAAACAATGAATATCAGGAAGTTTAGCAATCTTTCTGTGAAATAAAACAGAAAGAGCAGAGATTTGTCCTTTCAAGGAACTTGCAGACAAACTGTTATCCAAACCATCCTGAAGAAACTGTAAAATTCTAGGAATTCTAAAAGAATGCCAAGAGAATTTATGAGAAGAACACCATGAAATGTAAGTCTTCCAAACTCGATTATAAATCTTTCTAGAAACAGATTTACGAGCCTGCAACATAGTATTAATCACTGAGTCAGAGAAACCTCTATGACTAAGCACTAAGCGTTCAATTTCCATACCTTCAAATTTAATGATTTGAGATCCTGATGGAAAAATGGACCTTGAGATAGAAGGTCTGGCCTTAGTGGAAGTGGCCAAGGTTGGCAACTGGACATCCAATCAAGATCTGCATACCAAAACCTGTGAGGTCATGCTGGAGCTATCAGCATGCTCCATGATGATTTTGGAGATCACTCTTGGAAGAAGAACTAGAGGCAGGAAAATATAAGCAGGTTGATAACACCAAGGAAGTGTCAATGCATCCATTGCTTTTGCCTGAGAATCCCTGGACCTGGACAGGTACCTGGGAAGTTTTTTGTTTAGATGAGATGCCATCAGATCTATTTCTGGAAGCCCCCACATCTGAACAATTTGAGAAAACACATCTGGGTGGAGAGACCATTCTCCAGGATGTAAAATTTCATGACTGAGGTAATCCGCTTACATATGCCACAGTTGTGATATTGTCTGTCTGAAAACAAATGAACGGTTCTCTCTTCAACAGAGGCCAAAACTGAAGAGCCCTGAGAATCACCTGGGTTCCAAAGTATTGATTGGTAATCTCGCCTCTTGAGATTTCCAAACCCCTTGTGCTGTCAGAGATCCCCAAACAGCTCCCCAACCTGAAAGACTCGCATCTGTTGTGATCACAGTCCAGGTTGGACGGATGAAAGAGGCCCCTAAAATTATACGATGGTAACCTAACCACCAAGTCAGAGAAAGTCGAACAGTGGGATTTAAGGATATTAATTGTGATATCCTTGCATAATCTCTGCACCATTGGTTCAGCATACAAAGCTGGAGAGGTCTCATATGAAAATGAGCAAAGGGGATTGCGTCCGATGCTGCAGTCATGAGACCTAAAACTTCCATGCAGATAACTACTGAAGGGAATGACTGAGACTGGAGGTTCCGACAAGCTGAAATCAATTTTATTCATCTCGTGTCTGTTAGAGACAAAGTCATGGACACTGAGACTATCTGGAAACCTAAAAAGGTTACCCTTGTCTGAGGAATCAAAGAACTTTTTGGTAAATTGATCCTCCAACCATGTCTTCGAAGAAACAACACTAGTTGATTTGTGTGAGATTCTGCAGAACGTAAAGACTGAGCGAGTACCAAGATATCGTCCAAATAAGGAAACTCCGCAATACCCCGCTCTCTGATTACAGAGAGTAGGGCACCTAGAACCTTTGAAAAGATTCTTAGAGCTGTCACTAGGCCAAAAGGAAGAGCAACAAATTGGTAATGCTTGTCTAGAAAAGAGAATCTCAGGAACTGATAGTGATCTGGATGAATCGGAATATGAAGATATGCATCCTGTAAGTCTATTGTGGACATATAATGCCCTTGCTGAACAAAAGGCAGAATAGTCCTTATAGTCACCATTTTGAAAGTTGGTACTCTTACATATCGATTCAAAATCTTTAGATCCAAAACTGGTCTGAATGAATTTTCTTCTTTGGGACAATGAATAGATGTGAATAAAACCCCAGACCCTGTTCCTGAAATGGAACTGGCATGATTACCCCTGATAACTCCAGGTCTGAAACACACTTCAGGAAAGCCTGAGCCTTTACTGGGTTTGCCGGAATACGTGAGACAAAAAATCTTCTCACAGGCGGTCTTACTCTGAATCCTATTCTGTACCCCTGAGAGACAATACTCTGAATCGAATGATTTTGGACCGAATTGATCCAAACATCTTTGAAAATTTTTAATCTGCTCCCTACCAACTGAGCTGAAATGAGGGCCGCACCTTCATGCAGACTTGGGGGCTGGTTTTGATCTCTTAAATGGCTTGGATTTATTCCAATTTGAAGAAGGCTTCCAATTGGAAGCAGATTCCTTGGGGGAAGAATTAGGTTTCTGTTCCTTATTTTGTCGAAAGGAACGAAAACGGTTAGAAGATTTAGATTTACCCTTAGGTTTTTTATCCTGAGTCAAAAAAACTCTCTACCCCCTAGTAACAGTTGAAATTATTAAGTCCTACTGTAAACCAAATAATTTATTACCTTGGAAAGAAAGAGATAGCAATCTGGACTTAGAAGTCATATCAGCATTCCAAGATTTAAGCCACAAAGCTCTTCTAGCTAAAATAGCTAAAGACATGGATTTAACATCAATTTTGATAATATCAAAAATTGCATCACAAATGAAATTATTAGCATGTTGAACCAACTTAACAATGCTAGACAAATCATGATCCAATACTTGTTGCGCTAAAGTATCTAACCAAAAAGTTGAAGCAGCTGCAACATCAGCCAAATAAATTGCAGGCCTAAGAAGATGACCTGAATATAAATAAGCTTTCCTTAGATAAGATTCAAGTTTCCTATCTAAAGGATCTTTAAAATAAGTACTATCTTCCATAGGAATAGTAGTACATTTAGTAAGAGTAGAGATAGCCCCATCAACCTTGGGGATCTTTTCCCAAAACTCCAATCTAACTTCTGGCAAAGGATACAATTTTTTAAACCTTGAAGAAGGAATAAAAGAAGTACCAGGCTTATTCCATTCCTTAGAAATCATATCAGAAATAGCATCAGGAACTGGAAAAACCTCTGGAATAACCACAGGAGGTGTATAAACAGAATTTAAACGTTTACTAGTTTTAATATCAAGAGGACTAGTTTCCTCCATATCCAATGTAAACAACACTTCTTTTAACAAAGAACGAATATACTCCAATTTAAATAAATAAGAGGATTTGTCAGTGTCAATATCTGAGGCAGGATCTTCTGAATCAGATAGATCCTCATCAGAGAAGGATAATTCAGTATGTTGCTGGTCATTTGAAATTTCATCAACCTTATGAGAAGTTTTAAAAGACATTTTATGTTTGTTAGAAGGCGGAATGGCACACAAAGCCTTCTGAATAGAATCAGAAATAAATTCTTTTAAATTTACAGGTATATCCTGTGCATTAGATGTTGAGGGAACAGCAACAGGTAATGAACTACTACTGATGGATACATTCTCTGCATATAAAAGTTTATCATGACAACTATTACAAACCACAGCTGGAGGTATAACCTCCACAAATTTACAACAAATGCACTTAGCTTTGGTAGAACTGTTATCAGGCCATAGGGTTCCAACAGTGATTTCTGAGACAGTATGAGTTTGAGACATCTTGCAAATGTAAGAGGAAAAAACAACATATAAAGCAAAATTATCAATTTCCTTATATGGCAGTTTCAGGAATGGGAAAAAATGCATAGCCCTCTGACATAAAAAAGGCAGGAGGCAAAAAAGAATGGGGTCTTAAAAAATGAAAATATTTGGTGTCAAGTATGACGCACAACAAACAGAAAAAATATTTTTTGGCGCCAAAAACGTCTGGAAACGACGCACTCGTGTCATAGATGACGCAACCTTGTGAAGGGACCCGGCGTCAACTAAGACGCCGGAAATGACGAATTTGCGTCAATGAACGTAACTTTGTGGCAAAAAAATCTCGCGCCAAGAATGACGCAATAAACTTTAGCATTTTGCGCCCTCGCGAGCCTAATTCTGCCCGCAAATTTGAAAATGACAGTCAATTGAAAAAAGACTACACCCCAGGTAAGAAATACATTTTCCATAAAAAATGCATTTCTCAGATATGAAACTGACAGTCTGCAAAAGGAAATATACTGAAACCTGACTCATGGCAAATATAAGTACAATACATATATTTAAAACTTTATATAAATACATAAAGTGCCAAACCATAGCTGGGGTGTCTTAAGTAATAAAAACATACTTACCTGAAGACACCCATCCACATATAGCAGATAGCCAAACCAGTACTGAAACGGTTATCAGTAGAGGTAATGGAATATGAGAGTATATCGTCGATCTGAAAAGGGAGGTAGGAGATGAATCTCTACGACCGATAACAGAGAACCTATGAAATAGATCCCCATGAAGAAAACCATTGCATTCAATAGGTGATACTCCCTTCACATCCCTCTGACATTCACTGTACTCTGAGAGGAATCTGGCTTCAAAAATGCTGAGAAGCGCATATCAACGTAGAAATCTTGGCACAAACTTACTTCCCCACCTCCATAGGGAGGCAAAGTTTGTAAAACTGAATTGTGGGTGTGGTGAGGGGTGTATTTATAGGCATTTTGAGGTTTGGGAAACTTTGCCCCTCCTGGTAGGATTGTATATCCCATACGTCACTAGCTCATGGACTCTTGCCAATTACATGAAAAAAGAAATAAGTCAATACAATAGACGCCACCTCCAGCTCTGTAAGAGGCTGTATAGTTTGAATGTGCAGCACACAAAAATCTGCTTATATACATCTTCTGCAAAAATGATCCTCTTAAATGTGAAATGCAGTGTGCACATAAGGTTGTCAGGTGTCCGATTCTCAACTGGACAGTCCGGTATTTCTATAGGCTGTCCAGTAAAACAAACACACAAAAAGCACCGGAGACTTAAAGTCCCTTGAGTGTCAACAAAATGTTAAAGAGCTCCTATGTCTCTATGCAATACAAACATGGTCTAGTATATGAGTTACTGGCAGCCAGTGACAGCGCTAGAGGATATTTTGTGTACTGGAAGTTAAGGGGGTCAAATTACTACTATGTACATGTGTTTATGGCACCCAAACAGGAAAATTAATTAATTTGTATGTTACTGGCCGCTAAGGGGATAAAATAGCTGATCACTTGTGAAAATATATATATGGGGTCAACGGTGGGGGTCTAAGGAAGGATTTTGGGGGCTATTGTTTGACTCCACCTACTACTTGTTCCCAGTATTTTTATGGAGGACAGTTAGCAACCATATGTGCGTGTGACTTTCCGTTTTTACGGTTATGTGCCTTTAACACATTTAAACACATCCCTATCTTGCTTAAATATCGTCAATTCAAAAAACTAACAAAGAGCCACAAGGGACAGTCTAGTCAAAACTAAACTGTCATGATGCAGATAGGGCATGTGATTTTTAACAACTTTCAAATTTACCTTTATCATCAAATTTGCTTTGTTTTCTTGGTATTCGTTGCTGAAAGATAAACCTAGGTAGGCTCATATGCAAATTTCTAAACCCTTGAAGGCCGCCTCTTATCTCATGAGTTCATGTGTGCCATATAGGTAACATTGTGCCTACTCCTGTGGAGTCAGCACTGATTGGCTAAAATGCAAGTCTGTCAAAAGAACTGAAATAAGAGGGCAGTCTGCAGAGGCTTAGATACAAGGTAATCATAGAGGTAAAAAGTATATTAATATAACTGAGATAAGGGGCAGTCTGCAGAGGCTTAGATACAAGGTAATCATAGAGGTAAAAAGTGTATTAATATAACAGTGTTGGTTATGCAAAACTGGGGGAATGGGTAATAAAGGGATTATCTATCTTTTTAAACAATAAAACATTGTAAGTAGACCATCCCTTTAACTAATTGGCAAACAATAAACAAGAGCCAAAAAGCAAGCTCTCATTGGGGGCTATAGGAGAGAGCTTTAAGATTAACCTTTCTCATGCTAAAATATTTAATCATGTTTAACTGGTGCTTTTTCATGTGTATAATATTATTTAAGGTACATTTAAAACAATTCCTATGTTGTTAATGAGATGGACAGAATGATACTATAGCACACTGCCACATAGTGGTAGCTCTGTGTATTACATTTAATATATTCCTTGGCATTAGCACGTAAACCTCATTCCAATAAGAAATTCTGTCCGTGGCTTTTTATAATACATTATAGCTATTCCAGTAACTTGTGACCCCCGCTTATCACCTGCTTTTCAACTCCTTTTGTCGTGTGTTAACAATACACCAGCGGAATTCTAATCAGATGAAAGCGTTGTTTAGAGTGTTCTATGACTTGAGGGAACATTTTGTTCTGTATCACACAGCATATTGTTTCAGTATTAAAGAGTTTGCTCATGTTCTTTAAAAAAAAAAATTAAATGATTGTTTCCAGGTTTAATAAAAAAAAATGTTGAAACGAAAATTTTGGACTATAAAACTTGAACAGAACAAAAAATTGGACAAAGTAGCAAGGAAGCGGGCTTACAAGTTACAGTTTAAAGAATGTTAAAATCCAGTAAAAAATATATTATGTGTTTTGTATAAAACTCATAGTCACCATTTTGTTTACAGTTCACACCAAAATGGAGATGGTTCTTTAAAAAACAATAGAACTTTTGTGTAAAACAATACTTGTGAAAGTTGTAAATTAACCATGTAGCAATAGAAAAACAGTGCTCAGTCTGCCCATCCTGTCGAGAAGATACATTCAGATGGGTTAGCAGTGGTGGGGATGGAAACAGAATACAATAATTAACTGTGAAAGCCGCGACTAAGCAATCTCCTGTAAAAAAAAATGATTTAAAAAACACTAGTACTGTTAGTCACAATCCTGACAGTGCGAGTGTGACTTGCAATCAAATATTAAAAATGAAATCCTGTGACCATTTCAGTGTTTGACATATGTGCAAGAAAAAAGACTGTTTGGAAACTAGGCTTGAAAAAATGTTAAAGGGACAGTGTATACCAATTTTCATATAACTGCATGTACACTACTAAAAGATAAAGAAGAATATGCACAGATACTGATCTAAAAATCAGTATAAATCATTTAAAAAAAACTTACTTAGAAGCTCCCAGTTTAGCATTGTTGATGAGGTTAGGCTAGGACACCCAATGAAAGGGGTTGGGAAAACAAGAAAAGCAGACCTCCCCCTTCCCTGCATATGAAAATACAGATAACACAAACAGGAGCCAGCAGGAGTCTGTAAACGCGCGTATACATCTGACACTGTGGGGTTTGGTTAGGAGTCTGAACATCAGCGCAATGTTCTTTAACCCTTTGAGTGCTAAGCACTTTCCCACCTGGGTGCTAATATTTTCTATAAAGGAAAAAACAGGCGGCTACTGAGCTACAGAGAAAAAAAAGGTTTTTATTCCAATAAAAAGTATGGTGGACAAAGGCAAAAATAAGACACAGCAAACCAAAGGAGGGAGACAGCAGTCTTACATGTTTCACGCACACTTGCGCTTAATCATAGAAGCTGAGTACAAGTAAGATCAGCTGTAGTACTTAAAGGGACAGCAC
>NW_026510871.1:0-15000 GCF_027579735.1 Bombina bombina | reverse complement strand
GCAACATTATAACTAATAGTTACATTGTAGCTATCTTAGGGTTTATTTTTATTTTACAGGCAAGTTTGTATTTATTTTTACTAGGTAGAATAGTTACTAAATAGTTATTAACTATTTAATAACTACCTAGTTAAAATAAATACAAAAGTACCTGTAAAATAAAACCTAACCTAAGTTACACTAACACCTAACACTACACTATAATTAAATTAATTCCCTAAATTAAATACAATTAAATACAATTAAATAAAATTATCTAAAGTACAAAAACAAACAAACACTAAATTACAGAAAATAATAAACAAATTACAAGATTTTTAAACTAATTACACTTAATCTAATCCCCCTAACAAAATAAAAAAGCCCCCCAAAATAAAAAAAAGCCCTACCCTACACTAAATTACAAATAGCGCTTAAAAGGGCCTTTTGCGGGGCATTGCCCCAAAGTAATCAGTTCTTTTACCTGTAAAAAATTACAAATCCCCCCCCAACATTAAAACCCACCACCCACACAACCAACCCCACTCTAAAACCCACCCAATACCCCCTTAAAAAAAAAATAACACTAACCCCTTGAAGATCACTTTACCGGGAGAAGTCTTCATCCAACCGGGCCGAAGTCTTCAACGAAGCCGGGAGAAGTCTTCATCCAACCCGGGCGAAGTGGTCCTCCAGACGGGCAGAAGTCTTCATCCAGACGGCATCTTCTATCTTCATCCATCCGGAGCGGAGCGGGTCCATCTTCAAGACATCCCACGCGGAGCATCCTCTTCTTTCCACGGTGACTGAAGAATGAAGGTACCTTTAAGTGACGTCATCCAAGATGGCGTCCCTTCAATTCCGATTGGCTGATAGAATTCAGCTTGGATGAAGACTTCTCCCGGCTTCGTTGAGGACTTTGGCCCGGTTGGATGAAGACTTCTCCCGGTAAGGTGATCTTCAAGGGGTTAGTGTTAGGTTTTTTTAAGGGGATATTGGGTGGGTTTTAGAGTGGGGTTGGTTGTGTGGGTGTTGGGTTTTGTAATTTTTTACAGGTAAAAGAACTGATTACTTTGGGGCAATGCCCCGCAAAAGGCCCTTTTAAGGGCTATTTGTAATTTAGTGTAGGGTAGGGCTTTTTTTATTTTAGTTTTTTATTTTTTTTATTTTGTTAGGTGTAATTAGTTTAAAAATCTTGTAATTTGTTTATTATTTTCTGTAATTTAGTGTTGTTTTTTTGTACTTTAGGTAATTGTATTTAATTGTATTTAATTTAGGGAATTAATTTAATTATAGTGTAGTGTTAGGTGTTAGTGTAACTTAGGTTAGGTTTTATTTTACAGGTAAATTTGTATTTATTTTAGCTAGGTATTTATTAAATAGTTAATAACTATTTAATAACTTTTCTACCTAGTTAAAATAAATACAAACTTGCCTGTAAAATAAAAATAAACCCTAAGCTAGCTACAATGTAACTATTAGTTATATTGTAGCTATCTTACGCCTAGATTTAGAGTTTTGCGGCCAAAGGGGTGCGTTAGCTACGCGTGCTTTTTTCTGGCCGCACCTTTTAAATACTGCTGGTATTTAGAGTTCACAGAAGGGCTGCGTTAGGCTCCAAAAAAGGAGCGTAGAGCATATTTACCGCAACTGCAACTCTCAATACCAGCGGTGCTTACGGACGCGGCCAGCTTCAAAAACGTAGGAAACAATGGGGCATTTTGAGCTGAAAAAAAACCTAACACCTGCAAAAAAGCAGCGTTCAGCTCCTAACGCAGCCCCATTGTTTCCTATGGGGAAACACTTCCTAAGTCTGCACCTAACACCCTAACATGTACCCCGAGTCTAAACACCCCTAACCTTACACTTATTAACCCCTATTCTGCCGCCGCTATCGCTGACCCCTGCATTTTATTATTAACCCCTAATCTGCCGCTCCGTACACCGCCGCAACCTACGTTATCCCTATGTACCCCTAATCTGCTGCCCCTAACACCGCCGACCCCTATATTATATTTATTAACCCCTAATCTGCCGCCCCCAATGTCGCCGCTACCTACCTACACTTATTAACCCCTAATCTGCCGACCGCACCTCACCGCTACTATAATAAAGTTATTAACCCCTAATCCGCCTCACTCCCGCCTCAATAACCCTATAAGAAATAGTCTTAACCCCTAATCTGCCCTCCCTAACATCGCCGACACCTAACTTCAATTATTAACCCCTAATCTGCCGACCGGATCTCGCCGCTACTCTAATAAATGGATTAACCCCTAAAGCTAAGTCTAACCCTAACACTAACACCCCCCTAAGTTAAATATAATTTAAATCTAACGAAATAAATTAACTCTTATTCAATAAATTATTCCTATTTAAAGCTAAATACTTACCTGTAAAATAAACCCTAATATAGCTACAATATAAATAATAATTACATTGTAGCTATTTTAGGATTAATATTTATTTTACCGGCAACTTTGTATTTATTTTAACCAGGTACAATAGCTATTAAATAGTTAAGAACTATTTAATAGCTAAAATAGTTAAAATAATTACAAAATTACCTGTAAAATAAATCCTAACCTAAGTTACAATTAAACCTAACACTACACTATCAATAAATTAATTAAATACAATACCTACAATTATCTACAATTAAATAAACTAACTAAAGTACAAAAAAATAAAAAAGAACTAAGTTACAAAAAATAAAAAAATATTTACAAACATTAGAAAAATATTACAACAATTTTAAACTAATTACACCTACTCTAAGCCCCCTAATAAAATAACAAAGACCCCCAAAATAAAAAAATGCCCTACCCTATTCTAAATTAAAAAAGTTCAAAGCTCTTTTACCTTACCAGCCCTGAAAAGGGCCATTTGCGGGGCATGCCCCAAATAATTCAGCTCTTTTGCCTGTAAAAAAAAACATACAATACCCCCCCCCCCAACATTACAACCCACCACCCACATACCCCTAATCTAACCCAAACCGCCCTCAAATAAACCTAACACTAAGCCCCTGAAGATCATCCTACCTTATCTTCACCATGCCAGGTTCACCGATCCGTCCTCCAAAGTCTTCATCCAAGCCCAAGCGGGGGCTGGCGATCCATCATCCGGCTGAAGTCTTCTATCAAGCGGCGTCTGAAGAGGTCCAGAAGAGGCTCCAAAGTCTTCATCCTATCCGGGAAGAAGAGGAGATCCGGACCGGCAACCATCTTGATCCAAGCGGCATCTTCAATCTTCATCCGATGACGAACGGCTCCATCTTGAAGACCACCAGCGCGGATCCATCCTGTTCTTCCGACGTCCAACTGAAGAATGAAGGTTCCTTTAAGGGACGTCATCCAAGATGGCGTCCCTCGAATTCCGATTGGCTGATAGGATTCTATCAGCCAATCGGAATTAAGGTAGGAAAATTCTGATTGGCTGATGGAATCAGCCAATCAGATTCAAGTTCAATCCGATTGGCTGATTGGATCAGCCAATCAGATTGAGCTCGCATTCTATTGGCTGATCGGAACAGCCAATAGAATGCAAGCTCAATCTGATTGGCTGATCCAATCAGCCAATCGGATTGAACTTGAATCTGATTGGCTGATTCCATCAGCCAATCAGAATTTTCCTACCTTAATTCCGATTGGCTGATAGAATCCTATCAGTCAATCGGAATTCGAGGGACGCCATCTTGGATGACGTCCCTTAAAGGAACCTTCATTCTTCAGTTGGACGTCGGAAGAACAGGATTGATCCGCGCTGGAGGTCTTCAAGATGGAGCCGTTCGTCATCGGATGAAGATAGAAGATGCCGCTTGGATCAAGATGGTTGCCGGTCCGGATCTCCTCTTCTTCCCGGATAGGATGAAGACTTTGGAGCCTCTTCTGGACCTCTTCAGCCGCCGCTTGATAGAAGACTTCAGCCGGATTATGGATCGCCAGCCCCCGCTTGGGCTTGGATGAAGACTTCGGAGGACGGATCGGTGAACCTGGCATGGTGAAGATAAGGTAGGATGATCTTCAGGGGCTTAGTGTTAGGTTTATTTAAGGGGGGTTTGGGTTAAATTAGGGGTATGTGGGTGGTGGGTTGTAATGTTGGGGGGGGGGTATTGTATGTTTTTTTTTACAGGCAAAAGAGCTGAATTATTTGGGGCATGCCCCGCAAATGGCCCTTTTCAGGGCTGGTAAGGTAAAAGAGCTTTGAACTTTTTTAATTTAGAATAGGGTAGGGCATTTTTTTATTTTGGGGGTCTTTGTTATTTTATTAGGGGGCTTAGAGTAGGTGTAATTAGTTTAAAATTGTAATATTTTTCTAATGTTTGTAAATATTTTTTTATTTTTTGTAACTTAGTTCTTTTTTATTTTTTGTACTTTAGTTAGTTTATTTAATTGTAGTTATTTGTAGGTATTGTATTTAATTAATTTATTGCTAGTGTAGTGTTAGGTTTAATTGTAACTTAGGTTAGGATTTATTTTACAGGTAATTTTGTAATTATTTTAACTATTTTAGCTATTAAATAGTTCTTAACTATTTAATAGCTATTGTACCTGGTTAAAATAAATACAAAGTTGCCTGTAAAATAAATATTAATCCTAAAATAGCTACAATATAATTATTCGTTATATTGTAGCTATATTAGGTTTTTTTTTACAGGTAAGTATTTAGCTTTAAATAGGAATAA
This sequence comes from Bombina bombina, assembly GCF_027579735.1. Classification (NCBI taxonomy): domain Eukaryota; kingdom Metazoa; phylum Chordata; class Amphibia; order Anura; family Bombinatoridae; genus Bombina; species Bombina bombina. Next base: position 10,334 of record NW_026510871.1, on the reverse strand, counting down.
TTTATTTAATAAGAGTTAATTTATTTCGTTAGATTTAAATTATATTTAATTTAGGGGGGTGTTAGTGTTAGGGTTAGACTTAGCTTTAGGGGTTAATCCATTTATTAGAGTAGCGGCGAGATCCGGTCGGCAGATTAGGGGTTAATAATTAAAGTTAGGTGTCGGTGATGTTAGGAAGGGCAGATTAGGGGTTAATACTATTTCTTATAGGGTTATTGAGGCGGGAGTGAGGCGGATTAGGGGTTAATAACTTTATTATAGTAGCGGTGAGGTGCGGTCGGCAGATTAGGGGTTAATTATTGTAGGTAGCTGGCGGCGACGTTGTGGGGGGCAGATTAGGGGTTAATAAATATAATATAGGGGTCGGCGGTGTTAGGGGCAGCAGATTAGGGGTTCATAGGGATAACGTAGGTGGCGGCGGTGTGCGGGCGGCAGATTAGGGGTTAAAAAAATTTAATCGAGTGGCGGCGATGTGGGGGGACCTCGGTTTAGGGGTACATAGGTAGTTTATGGGTGTTAGTGTACTGTAGAGCACAGTAGTTAAGAGCTTTATGAACCGGTGTTAGCCCAAAAAGCTCTTAACTACTGACTTTTTTCTGCGGCTGGAGTCTTGTCGGTAGAGGGTCTAACGCTCACTCCAGCCAAGACTCTAAATACCGGCGTTAGAAAGATCCCATTGAAAAGATAGGATACGCAAATGGCGTAGGGGGATCTGCGGTATGGAAAAGTCGCGGCTGCAAAGTGAGCGTTAGACCCTTTCCTGACTGACTCCAAATACCAGCGGGCGGTAAAAACCAGCGTTAGGAGCCTCTAACGCTGGTTTTGACGGCTAACGCAGAACTCTAAATCTAGGCCTTAGGGTTTATTTTATAGGTAAGTATTTAATTTTAAATAGGAATAATCTTGATGCTATTAGCATCAGGTGACATCTCTCCAAATCCTGGGCCCACCCTCATTCCCACCACTACCCAATCTCGCACTCCATATAGAAACTTTAATAAAAGCAACACACATAACCTCATTTCCATCCAATGCATCCCACACGCATACACTCCTTTCACCTGCGCACTATGGAACTCTCGCTCTGTCTGCAACAAACTTACAGCAATTCATGACCTGTTTATATCAAATGCTTTCACCCTTTTAGCAATTACAGAAACCTGGCTATCTCCTTCTGACACTGTTTCCATTGCTGCTCTCACACACGGTGGTCTTCACTTTAGCCATACCCCTAGGCAAGGTGAGAAACGTGGCGGCGGTGTCGGCATCCTGCTCTCCCCCTCCTGCACTTATCAATACCTACCTCCAATCCCATCTCTTTCCTTCTCCTCCTTTGAAGTCCACTGTATTCGTCTGTTCTCCCCCCTATCCCTAAAAGTGGCAGTCGTCTATCGCCCTCCTGGACCAACCTCACAATTCTTTGACAACTTCGCTGCCTGGCTTCCTCACTTTCTCTCTTCAAATATACCAACCTTAATTCTTGGGGACTTCAACATTCCCATTGACAACCCATCTGCCCCTGCTGCCTCTAAACTTCTTTCACTCACATCCTCCTTCGGTCTCTCACAATCCACCCCATTCCCGACTCACCGTGATGGACACTCCATAGACCTGGTATTTTCCTACCTCTGCTCTACATCTGACACCACCTGTCGCCCTTTTCCCATTTCAGACCATCACTTGGTCACCTATAATATTAATGCAACAGCTAAACCCACTTCTCCATCCCGCCCCCGCACCTGTAGAAATACACATGCTGTGGATCCGCTCCAATTTTCAAAAATCATTCAAAATCTCCTCCCTCACACCTCCACTATAACCTGCCCTGATCTCGCTACAGCCCACTATAACAAAACTCTCTCCTCTGCGTTAGACACACTTGCCCCTCCCCAGCTGCGCAAAACACCACGCCGTCAGTTACAGCCCTGGCATGCTCAGCAAACACGCTATTTGCAAAAATGCTCCCGTACTGCTGAGCGTGTCTGGAGGAAAACTCACTCTGAACCTGATTTCATACACTATAAGTTTATTCTTCGTTCATACACTTCTGCCCTTCACTTAGCCAAGCAAACCTACTTCTCTTCTCTCATATCTACTCTTTTCTCAAACCCTAAATGACTCTTCTCCACCTTTAACTCTCTCCTCTACCCACCTGCTCCACCACCCCCGCCTGTCTTTAGTGCTCAAGACCTGGCCGACTACTTTTTAAACAAAACACATACTATCCGAAGCAACATCCCAACACCAACCTGCAATACTCCAACAGGCCCAATTACTCCCTCTGCCACCCTCTGTAACTTCCATCCAACCACTGAGAATGAAGTTTCTTCCTTGCTATCTTCCTCACGCCTCACTACCTGCCCACTCGACCCTATCCCTTCCCATCTAATTCCCTCCCTATCTCCCACCCTCACTCCTGCTCTTACCCACATCTTCAACCTATCTCTCTCTACCGGCTCATTCCCATCTTCTTTCAAACACGCAAAAGTCACTCCCATACTCAAAAAACCCTCCCTCAACCCTAATTCTCCTGAAAGCTACCGCCCCATATCACTGCTTCCACTAACATCAAAACTCCTTGAAAAATTAGTTTACAATCGCCTAACCCACTTCCTGTCCACCAACTCCTTGCTTGACCCCCTGCAATCCGGATTCCGCCCAAAACACTCAACTGAGACTGCCCTTACCAAGGTCACAAACGATCTTCTCTCTGCTAAAAATATTGGCCACTACTCTATACTCATCTTACTTGACCTCTCAGCTGCCTTCGACACAGTTGACCACCCCCTCCTCCTACAGACCCTTAGCTCTTTTGGCCTCTGCGACACTGCTCTTTCCTGGATTCACTCCTATCTTTCTCACAGGTCTTTTTCTGTGTCACTTGCCGGCGACGACTCCTCTCCTATGCCTCTGTCTGTTGGAGTACCTCAAGGATCTGTTCTGGGTCCTCTACTCTTCTCCATCTATACTTCTTCGCTAGGTAAACTTATCAATAGTTATGGTTTCAAATATCACCTCTATGCTGATGACACCCAGATCTACCTTTCCACCCCTGCTCTCTCTCCCTCTGTCCTCTCTCATGTCAGCAACTGCTTATCTGGTATTTCTTCCTGGATGGCCTCTCACCACCTAAAGATTAACATGTCCAAGACTGAGCTCCTTCTTATCCCCCCCTCAAGCTCTACGCCGACTTCTGACTTCTCTATCCCTGTTGACGGCATCACCATTTCCCCATCGCCCCAAGTCCGCTGCCTCGGAGTCACACTTGACTCAAACTTATCCTTCATCCCCCATATCCAATTGCTTTCTACATCCTGCCGCAATCATCTACGCAATATTTCTAAAATTCGCCCTTTTCTGAACGCTGACACAACAAAGCAAATAATCCACTCCCTTGTTATCTCCCGACTTGACTACTGCAACAACCTACTCGCTGGCCTTCCTCTTTCCCGCCTCTCCCCCCTTCAATCCATCCTAAATGCCTCTGCCAGGCTGATCCACCTTTCCCGTCGAACTGTATCTGCTGCACCTCTCTGTGAGTCCCTTCATTGGCTCCCCATTCACAGCAGAATTAAATTCAAAATTCTCACCCTTACATACAAAGCTATCACCAACGCCGCTCCCCTCTACCTATCCTCTCTAATACACAAGTATACTCCAGCCCGTCCACTAAGATCCAACAATGATCTGCTCCTTGCATCCGCAACTATCACCTCCTCTCATGCTAGACTGCAGGACTTCTGTCGTGCAGCACCTACCCTCTGGAACACTCTCCCTCGTGCTGTCAGGCTTTGCCCTAATCTTTCTTCCTTTAAATGCTCCCTGAAGACTTTTCTGTTCAGAGAAGCCTACCACCCAACTCAATAATAAATTAATTTCACTTACCTAATATTTCCCTCATCTAACTCTGTATTAACATCCTTCTCAATCTTGCAGTCCTCACCTCCTGTTTCCCAACCTCCTACCCTTCTAGATTGTAAGTTCCCACGGGAATAGGGCCCTCAATCCCTCCTGTATGTGTTTGTAAATTTTGTCCTGTATCTTACAAGTCTTGTATTGTTTTATTTAAATGAATTGTATCCATGGACAGCGCTGCGGAATATGTTGGCGCTTAATAAATAAAGTATAATAATAATAATAATAATAATTTAGTTAATGATAGTAATTTTATTTAGATTTATTTAAATTATATTTAAGTTAGGGGGTGTTAGGGTTAGACTTAGGTTTAGGGGATAATAAATTTAGAATAGTGGCGGCGACTTTGGGAGCAGCAGATTAGGGGTTAATAAGTATAATGTAGGTGGTGGCGGCGGTGTCCAGAGCGGCAAATTAGGGGTTAATAATATAATGTAGGTGTCAGCGATGTCGGGGGCGGCAGATTAAGGGTTAATAAGTGTAAGATTAGGGGTGTTTAGACTCGGGGTTCATGTTAGGGTGTTAGGTGTAGACATAAATTTTATTTCCCCATAGGAATCAATGGGGCTGCGTTAGCAGCTAAACACTACTTTTTTGCAGGTGTTAGACTTTTTTTCAGCCGGCTCTCCCCGTAGATTTCTATGGGGAAATCGCGCACGAGCACGTTACACCAGCTCACCGCTAACGTAAGCTGCGCTGGTATTGGAGTGAGATGTGGAGCAAAATTTTGCTCAACGCTCACTTCTTGTCTTTTAACGCCGGGTTTGTAAAAACCCGTAATACCAGCACTGTCTGTAAGTGAGCGGTGAGCATAAACTGCTTGTTAGCACCGCATAGCCTCTAACACAAAACTCGTAATCTAGCTGACTGTTAAGTATAAATACAGTTGCGCTGTGACGTCATCACGTCATTGCGCGTGATGTCACCGCGCATCACATGAAGCCCCGGCGATGCCTGTCACTCTACAGGCACGATCGCCAGGGTAGGAACGGTTAGGAACCCCCAGATCTCCCTCAAGGTGGGAGAGTGCTCATGACGGCTCTCAGCCATCATTAGCACCAGAGTGAGAAACTCTGTGACGGCTCAGAGCCGTCATTAGCACTCAAAGGGTTAAAAATAAGAAAAACTATACATTGTTACAAAAACACTTCAGATGAGCTGTAAATGGTCTGCTACAAAACAGTTATGCAAATAAAAATCTAGTGTACAATGTCCCATTAAAAGTAACACAAAAATGCTTTGTGATCGGAGAGAACTTTTCAGTTCCATAGGAAAAATAGAGTTTTTGTTCAAGATCCGAAAACCCATTTGCGAATAAAAGAATCAGCCAAAAACGCTTTAATTTGATTGCCCTGAATTGAAAAGTAGCTTTTCTGGACCAAAAAAACTAAAAAAGCTGCTGCTGATAGATTGTGATTGAGGCCTATATTATTGAAAACGGTATTCCTAAATAATTTTTAGAGGTAACACTGCCACCTGGTGGTATTTACATGATATTGCACATACCTGCTCCCCCATCGATGAAACCATCCACATACAGGGTGTATCCATCCTCCTCAGGGTTAATAGCGTTGGGTGAGAGAGAGAAGTCGGCATATCTAGCAAATGTCTTGTTATTCTCAAAATCTCCCAGGTCAACTCTCAACTCATATTTCTTCCTTAGAGTTAACTGGTACATATTGTGAAGACCTGTAGACAGATAATACGTTACATTATTTAGTGTAAATGAGTTTCCTCAGGCAGAGGAGAACTTCTGTAGTTTTTAGTGAGGTCTTGAGACTGTAAACAAAGCAGAAAATGAAGAAGAGAGGAAAGTGTAGAAGAGAGGGAAGTGTAGAAGAGAGGGAAGTGTAGAAGAGAGGGGAGTGTAGAAGAGAAGGGAGTGTAGAAGAGAGGGAAGTGTAGAAGAGAGGGGAGTGTAGAAGAGAGGGAAGTGTAGAAGAGAGGGGAGTGTAGAAGAGAAGGGAGTGTAGAAGAGAGGGAAGTGTAGAAGAGAGGGGAGTGTAGAAGAGAGGAAAGTGTAGAAGAGAGGAAAGTGTAGAAGAGAGGGAAGTGTAGAAGAGAGGGGAGTGTAAAAGAGAGGAAAGTGTAGAAGAGAGGAAAGTGTAGAAGAGAGGGAAGTGTAGAAGAGAGGAACGTGTAGAAGAGAGGGGAGTGTAAAAGAGAGGAACGTGTAGAAGAGAGGAAAGTGTAGAAAAGAGGGAAGTGTAGAAGAGAGGAACGTGTAGAAGAGAGGGAAGTGTAAAAGAGAGGAACGTGTAGGAGAGAGGGGAGTGTAAAAGAGAGGAAAGTGTAGAAGAGAGGAAAGTGTAGAAGAGAGGAACGTGTAGAAGAGAGGGGAGTGTAAAAGAGAGGAAAGTGTAGAAGAGAGGAAAGTGTAGAAGAGAGGGAAGTGTAGAAGAGAGGAACGTGTAGAAGAGAGGGAAGTGTAAAAGAGAGGAAAGTGTAGAAGAGAGGGGAGTGTAAAAGAGAGGAAAGTGTAGAAGAGAGGGGAGTGTAGAAGACAGGGAAGGGTAGAAGAGAGGGAAGTGTAAAAGAGAGGAAAGTGTAGAAGAGAGGGGAGTGTAGAAGAGAGGAAAGTGTAGAAGAGAGGGAAGTGTAAAAGAGAGGGAAGTGTAGAAGAGAGGGGAGTGTAGAAGAGAGGGAAGTGTAGAAGAGAGGGAAATGTAGAAGAGAGGGAAGTGTAGAAGAGAGGGGAGTGTAGAAGAGAGGGAAGTGTAGTAGAGAGGGGAGTGTAGAAGAGAGGGGATTGTAGAAGAGAGGGGAGTGTAAAATAGAGGGGAGTGTAGAAGAGAGGGAAGTGTAGAAGAGATTGAAGTGTAGAAGAGAGGGGAGTGTAGAAGAGAGGGGAGTGTAGAAGAGAGGGAAGTGTAGAAGAGAGGGAAGTGTAGAAGAGAGAGGAAGGTGTAGAAGAGAGGAAAGTGTAAAAGAGAGGAAAGTGTAGAAGAGAGGGAAGTGTAGAAGAGAGGGAAGTGTAGAAGAGAGGAAAGTGTAGAAGAGAGGGAAGTGTAAAAGAGAGGAAAGTGTAGAAGAGAGGGGAGTGTAGAAGAGAGGAAAGTGTAGAAGAGAGGGAAGTGTAGAAGAGAGGGAAGTGTAGAAGAGAGGGGAGTGTAGAAGAGAGGGGAGTGTAGAAGAGAGGGGAGTGTAGAAGAGAGGGAAGTGTAGAAGAGAGGGGAGTGTAGAAGAGAGGGGAGTGTAGAAGAGAGGGAAGTGTAGAAGAGAGGGGAGTGTAGAAGAGAGGGAAGTGTAGAAGAGAGGGAAGTGTAGAAGAGAGGGAAGTGTAGAAGAGAGGGAAGTGTAGAAGAGAGGGAAGTGTAGAAGAGAGGAAGTGTAGAAGAGAGGGAGTGTAGAAGAGAGGGAAGTGTAGAAGAGAGGGAAGTGTAGAAGAGAGGGAAGTGTAGAAGAGAGGGAAGTGTAGAAGAGAGGGAAGTGTAGAAGAGAGGGGAGTGTAGAAGAGAGGGGAGTGTAGAAGAGAGGGGAGTGGTAGAGAAGAGGGGAGTGTAAAAGAGAGGGGAGTGTCAAGAAGAGCAGGGAAGTGTAGAAGAGAGGGTAGTGGTAGAATGAGAGGGAAAGTGTAGAAGAGGGGAGTTGTAAGAAGAGTTAGGAAAGTGTAGAAGAGGAGGGAAAGTAGTAGAAGAGAGGGAGAGTGTAGAAAGAGAGGGAGTGTAGGAAGAGGAGGGGAGTGTAGAAGAGAGGGGAGTGTAGATGAGATGGGAAGTGTAGAAGTGAGGGGAGTGGTAGAAGAGAGTAGTTGTGTAGAAGAGAGGGGAGGTGTAGATAGACGAGGGAGTGTAGAAGAGAGGAGTGTAGAAGAGAGGGATGTGTAGAAGAGAGGGGAGTGTAGAAGAGAGGGGAGTGTAGAAGAGAGGGAAGTGTAGAAGAGAGGGAAGTGTAGAAGAGAGGGAAGTGTAGAAGAGAGGGAAGTGTAGAAGAGAGGAAAGTGTAGAAGAGAGGGAAGTGTAGAAGAGAGGGGAGTGTAGAAGAGAGGGGAGTGTAAAAGAGAGGGAAGTGTAGAAGAGAGGGAAGTGTAGAAGAGAGGAAAGTGTAGAAGAGAGGAAAGTGTAGAAGAGAGGGAAGTGTAGAAGAGAGGAAAGTGTAGAAGAGAGGAAAGTGTAGAAGAGAGGGAAGTGTAGAAGAGAGGGAAGTGTAGAAGAGAGGGGAGTGTAGAAGAGAGGGAAGTGTAGAAGAGAGGGAAGTGTAGAAGAGAGGGAAGTGTAGAAGAGAGGGAAGTGTAGAAGAGAGGGGAGTGTAGAAGAGAGGGAAGTGTAGAAGAGAGGGAAGTGTAGAAGAGAGGGAAGTGTAGAAGAGAGGGAAGTGTAGAAGAGAGGAAAGTGTAGAAGAGAGGGAAGTGTAGAAGAGAGGAAAGTGTAGAAGAGAGGGAAGTGTAGACGAAAGGGAAGTGTAGAAGAGAGGAAAGTGTAGAAGAGAGGGAAGTGTAGAAGAGAGGAAAGTGTAGAAGAGAGGGAAGTGTAGAAGAGAGGGAAGTGTAGAAGAGAGGGAAGTGTAGAAGAAAGGGAAGTGTAGAAGAGAGGGAAGTGTAGAAGAGAGGGGATTGTAGACGAGAAGGGAGTGTAGAAGAGAGGGAAGTGTAGAAGAGAGGAAAGTGTAGAAGAGAAGAAAGTGTAGAAGAGAGGAAAGTGTAGAAGAGAGGGAAGTGTAGAAGAGAGGGAAGTGTAGAAGAGAGGGAAGTGTAGAAGAGAGGAAAGTGTAGAAGAGAGGAAAGTGTAGAAGAGAGGGAAGTGTAGAAGAGAGGAAGGTGTAGAAGCGAGGGAAGTGTAGAAGAGAGGAAAGTGTAGAAGAGAGGGGAGTGTAGAAGAGAGTAGAAGAGAGGGAAGTGTAGAAGAGAGGGAAGTGTAGAAGAGAGGGGAGTGTAGAAGAAAGGGGAATGTAGAAGAGAGGGAAGTGTAGAAGAGAGGGAAGTGTAGAAGAGAGGGAAGTGTAGAAGAGAGGGAAGTGTAGAAGAGAGGGGATTGTAGAAGAGAAAGGGAGAGTTAGAAGAGAGGGAAGTGTAGAAGAGAGGAAAGTGTAGAAGAGAGGAAAGTGTAGAAGAGAGGAAAGTGTATAGAGAGAGGAAGTGTAGAAGAAGGAGAGTGTAGAAGCGAGGGAAGTGTATAGATGATAGGGAAGTGTAGAATAGAGGAAAGTGTAGAAAGAGGGTAAGTGTAGAAGAGAGGTTAGTGTAGAAGAGAGGGAGTGTAGAAGAGAGGTTGAAGAGAGGGAAGTGTAGAAGTGAGGGAAGTTGTAGAAGAGAGGGAAGTGTGGAAGAGAGGGAGTGTAGAAGAGAGGGAAGTGTAGAAGAGAGGGTAGTGTAGAAGAGAGGGAAGTGTAGAAGAGAGGGGAGTGTAGAAGAGAGGGGAGTGTAGAAGAGAGGGAAGTGTAGAAGAGAGGGAAGTGTAGAAGAGAGGAAAGTGTAGAAAAGAGGGGAGTGTAAAAAAGAGGGAAGTGTAGAAGAGAGGGAAGTGTAGAAGAGAGGAAAGTGTAGAAGAGAGGGAAGTGTAGAAGAGAGGGAAGTGTAAAAGAGAGGGAAGTGTAGAAGAGAGGGGAGTGTAGAAGAGAGGAAAGTGTAGAAGAGAGGGAAGTGTAAAAGAGAGGAAAGTGTAGAAGAGAGGGGGAGTGTAGAAGAGAGGAAAGTGTAGAAGAGAGGGAATGTAAAAGAGAGGGAAGTGTAGAAGAGAGGGTAGTGTAGAAGAGAGGGAAGTGTAGAAGAGAGGGAAATGTAGAAGAGAGGGAAGTGTAGAAGAGAGGGGAGTGTAGAAGAGAGAGAAGTGTAGTAGAGAGGGGAGTGTAGAAGAGAGGGGAGTGTAGAAGAGAGGGGAGTGTAAAAGAGAGGGGAGTGTAGAAGAGAGGGAAGTGTAGAAGAGAGGGAGTGTAGAAGAGAGGGGAGTGTAGAAAAGAGGGGAGTGTAGAAGAGAGGGAAGTGTAGAAGAGAGGGGAGTGTAGAAGAGAGGGAAGTGTAGAAGAGAGGGAAGTGTAGAAGAGAGGAAAGTGTAGAAGAGAGGGAAGTGTAGAAGAGAGGGAAGTATAGAAGAGAGGGGAGTGTAGAAGAGAGGGGAGTGTAGAAGAGAGGGGAGTGTAGAAGAGAGGGGAGTGTAAAAGAGAGGGGAGTGTAGAAGAGAGGGAAGTGTAGAAGAGAGGGGAGTGTAGAAGAGAGGGGAGTGTAGAAGAGAGGGGAGTGTAAAAGAGAGGGAAGTTTAAAAGAGAGGGAAGTGTAGAAGAGAGGGAAGTGTAGAAGAGAGGGAATTGTGGAAGAGAGGGGAGTGTAGAAGAGAGGGAAGTGTAGAAGAGAGGGAAGTGTAGAAGAGAGGGAAGTGTAGAAGAGAGGAAATTGTGGAAGAGAGGGGAGTGTAGAAGAGAGGGAAGTGTAGAAGAGAGAAAGTGTAGAAGAGAGGGAAGTGTAGAAGAGAGGGAGTGTAGAAGAG
>NW_026510870.1:0-46758 GCF_027579735.1 Bombina bombina | reverse complement strand
TTCTAAAAAAGAAAACTATTATAAACTATTATCAAAATATATAGAAAAAGTTTATATAAAAATGATAAAATATATAAAAAACATATATAAATTATATGAAAAATATATTAAAAAATATATTTATTTTTAAATATAAAATGGCAATGTCCTTGTTGAGACCATTGGGAATGAAAGCATTTAATTAAAAAATCCAACACATTTCAGTTTGTCCTAACATTTTTAAATGATTACCTCCTCTCCAATGTGGAAAAACTATTTTGATGCCTAAAAATCTAATGTCATTCGGATTGTTGTTATGCTTTTTTCTAAAATGGTGAGATACTGAATGTTTATCAAATCCTTTTCTGATGTTGTTCACATGTTCCCTAAACCTGGTTCCTAGGTTTCCTGTTGTTCTTCCTACGTATTGTAGATGGCAAGAAAATTCTAAGAGATAAATTACGTTTTTGGACTGACGTGATTATTTGATTGATTTCATCATTTTTATTTCTATTTTGTGTTGAAGCAAAACTTCTAATATTCTGGGTGCAAACCTGGTGCCCATAGCAGTACCACTGACCTGTAAATAGTGTTTTCCATCAAACCAAAAGAAATTGGAATCCAAAATCAATTCAATACCTCCTAATAGAAATTCAAGTTGGTCTTTGTTTAATGAAGGGTCATTGCCTAATATGTTGTTTACTGCTTTATTTGTTACTAAGCAGGCATACACATTTAAAGTGATGGTAAACTCCCCCCTTTATAAAAACACATCTTGATAATTAGCAATATTTTAGATGTAGTTTAATTTATCAGTTGTAATGCAGATGCGATATAACTTATTTTTTAACATAGATATAAAATTCTAATACCCCGCGCTCTGCCACCTACTTCAAAAGTCAATTGTTCTGTGAGCGAACGGTTTGTTTTGTTGTCCAATCAGCGCTCTAGCTACAGCAAAAGTGTCTTAAGGGGAAAGCAGTGATGGGAGAACATTTCAAACCTTTAGATCACAGAAAAACTGACTTTTGAAGAGGATGGCAGAGCACGGGGTATTTGAATTTCTTATCTACATTAAAAAGTAAGTTATAGCACATGTTCATTACAACTGATGAATTAAACTCCATCTATAATATCACTAAAATCCTGGATCTGTTTTTATAAAGGGGGAGAGTTTACCGTCAATGTAAGGAAGATATGATAACTACATGTTGAGGGCATCTAAATAACATAATTTATGTAAGAACCTGATAAATTCATTTCTTTCATATTAGCAAGAGTCCATGAGCTAGTGACGTATGGGATATACATTCCTACCAGGAGGGGCAAAGTTTCCCAAACCTCAAAATGCCTATAAATACACCCCTCACCACACCCACAAATCAGTTTAACGAATAGCCAAGAAGTGGGGTGATAAGAAAAAAGTGCGAAGCATAAATATAAGGAATTGGAATAATTGTGCTTTATACAAAAAAATCATAACCACCACAAAAAAAGGTGGGCCTCGTGGACTCTTGATAATATGAAAGAAATGAATTTATCAGGTAAGTTCTTACATAAATTATGTTTTCTTTCATGTAATTAGCAAGAGTCCATGAGCTAGTGATGTATAGGATAATGACTACCCAAGATGTGGATCTTCCACGCAAGAGTCACTAGAGAGGGAGGGATAAAATAAAGACAGCCAATTCCGCTGAAAAAAATCCATACCCAAAAATAAAGTTTAAATCTTATAAAGAAAAAAACTGAAAATATAAGCAGAAGATTCAAACTGAAACAGCTGCCTGAAGTACTTTTCTACCAAAGACAGCTTCAGAAAAAGAAAACACATCAAAATGGTAGAATTTAGTAAAAGTATGCAAAGAAGACCAAGTTGCTGCTTTGCAAATGTGATCAACCGAAGCTTCATTCCTAAACGCCCAGGAAGTAGAAACTGACCTAGTAGAATGAGCTGTAATCCTTTGAGGCGGAGTTTTACCCGATTCGACATAAGCATGATGAATTAAAGATTTCAACCAAGATGCCAAAGAAATGGCAGAGGCCTTCTGACCTTTCCTAGAACCGGAAAAGATAACAAATAGACTAGAAGTCTTTCGGTAATTCTTAGTAGCTTCAACATAATATTTCAAAGCTCTAACTACATCCAAAGAATGCAATGATTTCTCCTTAGATTTCTTAGGATTAGGACATAATGAAGGAACCACAATTTCTCTACTAATGTTGTTGGAATTCACAACCTTATGTAAAAATTTAAAAGAAGTTCGCAACACCGCCTTATCCTGGTGAAAAATCAGAAAAGGAGACTCACAAGAAAGAGCAGATAATTCAGATACTCTTCTGGCAGAATAGATGGCCAAAAGGAACAAAAAAATTGACTTAATGACAGGTTTTACACGAACCAAAGCTTGTACAAAACAATGAATATCAGGAAGATTAGCAATCTTTCTGTGAAAAGGAACAGAAAGAGCAGAGATTTGTCCTTTCAAGGAACTTGCAGACAAACCTTTATCCAAACCATCCTGAAGAAACTGTAAAATTCTCGGAATTCTAAAAGAATGCCAGGAAAAATGATGAGAAAGACACCAAGAAATATAAGTCTTCCAGACTCTATAATATATCTCCCTAGATACAGATTTACGAGCCTGTAACATAGTATTAATCACAGAGTCAGAGAAACCTCTTTGACTAAGAATCAAGCGTTCAATCTCCATACCTTTAAATTTAAGGATTTGAGATCCTGATGGAAACAAGGACCTTGCGACAGAAGGTCTGGCCTTAACGGAAGAGACCACGGTTGGCAAGAGGCCATCCGGACAAGATCCGCATACCAAAACCTGTGAGGCCATGCTGGAGCTACCAGCAGAACAAACGAGCATTCCTTCAGAATCTTGGAGATTACTCTTGGAAGAAGAACTAGAGGTGGAAAGATATAGGCAGGATGATACTTCCAAGGAAGTGACAATGCATCCACTGCTACCGCTTGAGGATCCCTGGATCTGGACAGATACCTGGGAAGTTTCTTGTTTAGATGAGAGGCCATCAAATCTATTTCTGGAAGTCCCCACATTTGAACAATCTGAAGAAATACCTCTGGGTGAAGAGACCATTCGCCCGGATGTAACGTTTGGCGACTGAGATAATCCGCTTCCCAATTGTCTATACCTGGGATATGAACCGCAGAAACTAGACAGGAGCTGGATTCCGCCCATACCAGAATTCGAGATACTTCTTTCATAGCCAGAGGACTGTGAGTCCCTCCTTGATGATTGATGTATGCCACAGTTGTGACATTGTCTGTCTGAAAACAAATGAACGATTCTCTCTTTAGAAGAGGCCAAGACTGAAGAGCTCTGAAAATTGCACGGAGTTCCAAAATATTGATCGGTAATCTCACCTCCTGAGATTCCCAAACCCCTTGTGCTGTCAGAGACCCCCACACAGCTCCCCAACCTGTAAGACTTTCATCTGTTGAAATTACAGTCCAGGTCGGAAGAACAAAAGAAGCCCCCTGAACTAAACGATGGTGATCTGTCCACCACGTCAGAGAGTGTCGTACAACCGGTTTTAAAGATATTAATTGAGATATCTTTGTGTAATCCCTGCACCACTGGTTCAGCATACAGAGCTGAAGAGGCCGCATGTGAAAACGAGCAAAGGGGATTGCGTCCGATGCAGCAGTCATAAGACCTAGAATTTCCATGCATAAGGCTACCGAAGGGAATGATTGTGACTGAAGGTTTCGACAAGCTGATATCAATTTTAGACGTCTCTTGTCTGTCAAAGATAGAGTCATGGACACTGAATCTATCTGGAAACCTAAAAAGGTTACCCGTGTCTGAGGAATCAATGAACTTTTTGGTAAATTGATCCTCCAACCATGATGTTGAAGAAACAACACAAGTCGATTCGTATGAGATTCTGCTAAATGTGAAGACTGAGCAAGTACCAAGATATCGTCCAAATAAGGAAATACCACAATACCCTGTTCTCTGATTACAGACAGAAGGGCACCGAGAACCTTTGTAAAAATTCTTGGAGCTGTAGCTAGGCCAAACGGCAGAGCCACAAACTGGTAATGCTTGTCTAGGAAAGAGAATCTCAGAAACTGATAGTGATCTGGATGAATCGGAATATGCAGATATGCATCCTGTAAATCTATTGTAGACATATAATGCCCTTGCTGAACAAAAGGCAGAATAGTCCTTATAGTTACCATTTTGAATGTTGGTATCCTTACATAACGATTCAAAATTTTTAGATCCAGAACTGGTCTGAAGGAATTCTCCTTCTTTGGTACAATGAAGAGATTTGAATAAAACCCCAGTCCCTGTTCCAGAACTGGAACTGGCATAATTACTCCAGCCAACTCTAGATCTGAAACACATTTCAGAAATGCTTGAGCCTTCGCTGGGTTTACTGGGACACGGGAAAGAAAAAATCTCTTTGCAGGAGGCCTTATCTTGAAGCCAATTCTGTACCCTTCTGAAACAATGTTCTGAATCCAAAGATTGTGAACGGAATTGATCCAAATTTCTTTGAAAAAACTTAATCTGCCCCCTACCAGCTGAGCTGGAATGAGGGCCGCACCTTCATGTTGATTTAGGAGCTGGCTTTGATTTTCTAAAAGGCTTGGATTTATTCCAGACTGGAGATGGTTTCCAAACTGATACCGCTCCTGAGGATGAAGGATCAGGTTTTTGTTCCTTGTTGTGACGAAAGGAACGAAAACGATTATTAGACCTAAATTTACCTTTAGATTTTTTATCCTGTGGTAAAAAAGTTCCTTTCCCTCCAGTAACAGTTGAGAACCAAACAACTGAGAACCAAACAATGTATTACCCTGGAAAGAAAGGGAAAGCAGAAAAGACTTAGAAGACATATCAGCATTCCAAGTTTTAAGCCATAAAGCTCTTCTAGCTAAAATAGCTAGAGACATATACCTGACATCAACTCTAATGATATCAAAGATGGCATCACAAATAAAATTATTAGCATGTTGAAGAAGAATAATTATGCTATGAGAATTATGATCTGTTACTTGTTGCGCTAAAGCTTCTAACCAAAAAGCTGCAGCAACATTCGCTAAAGATATAGCAGGTCTAAGAAGATTACCTGAACACAAGTAAGCTTTTCTTAGAAAGGATTCAATTTTCCTATCTAAAGGATCCTTAAAGGAAGTACCATCTGCCGTAGGAATAGTAGTACGCTTAGCAAGAGTAGAGACAGCCCCATCAACCTTAGGGATTTTGTCCCAAAACTCTAATCTGTCAGATGGCACAGGATATAATTGCTTAAAACGTTTAGAAGGAGAAAATTAATTACCCAAATTATTCCATTCCCTGGAAATTACTTCAGAAATAGCACCAGGGACAGGAAAAACTTCTGGAATAACTACAGGAGATTTAAAAACCTTATCTAAACGTTTAGATTTAGTATCAAGAGGACCGGAATCCTCAATTTCTAATGCAATTAGGACTTCTTTAAGTAAAGAACGAATAAATTCCATTTTAAATAAATATGAAGATTTATCAGCATCAACCTCTGAGACAGAATCCTCTGAACCAGAAGAACCATTATCAGAATCAGAATGATGATGTTCATTTAAAAATTCATCTGAAAAATGAGAAGTTTTAAAAGACTTTTTACGTTTACTAGAAGGAGGAATAACAGACATAGCCTTCTTAATGGATTTAGAAACAAAATCTCTTATGTTACCAGGAACACTCTGAGTATTAGATGTTGACGGAACAGCAACAGGTAATGTAACAGTACTAAAGGAAATATTATCTGCATTAACAAGTTTGTCATGACAAACAGTACAAACAACAGCTGGAGGAACAGATACCATAAGTTTACAGCAGATACACTTAGCTTTGGTAGCTCCAGCACCAGGCAGCGATTTTCCAGAAGTATCTTCTGACTCAGTTTCAACGTGGGACATCTTGCAATATGTAATAGAAAAAACAACATATAAAGCAAAATTGATCAAATTCCTTAAATGACAGTTTCAGGAATGGTAAAAAAATGCCAGTGAACAAGCTTCTAGCAACCAGAAGCAATAAATAATGAGACTTAAATAATGAGGAGACAACAGTGACGCCCATATTTTTTTTTAGCGCCAAAAATGACGCCCACATTATTTGGCGCCTAAATGCTTTTGGCGCCAAAAATGACGCCACATCCGGAACGCCAACACTTTTGGCGCAAAAGAACGTCAAAAATGACGCAACTTCCGGCGACACGTATGACGCCGGAAACAGAAAAAAAATTTTGCGCCAAAAAAGTCAGCGCCAAGAATGACGCAATAAAATTAAGCATTTTCAGCCCCCGCGAGCCTAACAGCCCACAGGGAAAAAGTCAAATTTTAAGGTAAGAAAAAAAAATTATATATGCATTATCCCAAATATGAAACTGACTGTCTGAAATAAGGAATGTTGAACATCCTGAGTCAAGGCAAATAAATGTTTGAATACATATATTTAGAACTTTATAAACAAAGTGCCCAACCATAGCTTAGAGTGTCATAGAAAATAAGATTTACTTACCCCAGGACACTCATCTACATGTTGTAGAAAGCCAAACCAGTACTGAAACGAAAATCAGCAGAGGTAATGGTATATAAATAAGAGTATATCGTCGATCTGAAAAGGGAGGTAAGAGATGAATCTCTACGACTGATAACAGAGAACCTACGAAATAGACCCCGTAGAAGGAGATCATTGAATTCAAATAGGCAATACTCTCCTCACATCCCTCTGACATTCACTGCACGCTGAGAGGAAAACCGGGCTCCAACCTGCTGCGGAGCGCATATCAACGTAGAATCTAGCACAAACTTACTTCACCACCTCCATAGGAGGCAAAGTTTGTAAAACTGATTTGTGGGTGTGGTGAGGGGTGTATTTATAGGCATTTTGAGGTTTGGGAAACTTTGCCCCTCCTGGTAGGAATGTATATCCCATACGTCACTAGCTCATGGACTCTTGCTAATTACATGAAAGAAATATAGCTCTAAATGTGACTAACATTAATGTATTCTCTAATTTATCAGGGCATTATAATCTTACTTAATTAAAATTATATTCTTATTTAATTACTTATAATTTAAATTATATTCTTACTTAATTACTTATATTCTTACTTAATTAAAATTTAAAAGAAAAAAATCATTGTTATACCGATCTTCAAGCAAAAACACCAAACATTCCATAATTAAATGAGTACATTTAAGCCTACCTCCAAGTCTGTGAATAGATCATGGTTATGTTGAAGGATGACATACATGCAGTGAGATACGGTTACTGCGTGCTTCCAGTTGTGGTATGGTACTCGCCGATAGTTCTTTTTCACCGACATGGTGAACCTGCACAACTTTTCTAATTCAAAACTAAAGGGTAAAATTAATAAAAATAAAAAAAACATGTTACAAAATGCTACTACATTTCATAGTGTGGTTAAACTTCATATTTAATAAAGTAAGTTATATAGGTGGATTCTTATCAACCAATTCTGTAAAAAAACAACAACTCTTGACATGCATAATCTGTATTAGTCGATTTGCATGAATATTTCCTATCCTGTCACATGGCTCGATTAATAGACATGGCGATCCTTGCCCTAATTTAGGCAAGTTTAATAATACTTGTAAGTGAATGCATAAGCATGCAACTTAGAGCGGTCAAAATTGAAATGCACACAAATTAATTACATCTTTGAATAGAAACATATGTACAATAAGCATATATTGGAAAAATTATTCTATTTAGTATTCTTCACTGCACGTGCATGTGAAGCATAGTTAGATAGTCTCAGTTCCCCAGCTGCTCAGAGCTCCAGTAGAAGCACCTAAGGCTCTATGAGCAAGTGCTGTGTTTAAAATTCTGGTGTACAGAGCATACTTAAATACACTCTTGAAACAGCTATAACTTTTACTAGCAGCATTTTTGATAATACCTGTATATTGCAAAAAATGCTTCTATTCAAAATAGAAATGCACTTGTATGGATTCCAATTACGGCTGGAACGTCTCTTTAAATTTAGTGATGCCATTGACAAAGGCCCTTTCAAGTTTGTTCGCCTTTTTAAATGTGTATAATGGATTAGAAAAAAAAAGTTCTCATTGGTTAGAATTACTTCGGTATGTTGGATTCACCATAACTATTTCAGACAATCCAGTCGC
Source organism: Bombina bombina (assembly GCF_027579735.1). Taxonomy (NCBI): domain Eukaryota; kingdom Metazoa; phylum Chordata; class Amphibia; order Anura; family Bombinatoridae; genus Bombina; species Bombina bombina. The sequence goes on along the minus strand of NW_026510870.1, from coordinate 38,600 downwards.
TCCACTTAACAATTCTTAGATAATTCTATAGATCCTATACATTAAAAAATGGTGAGAAGAATGAGATTTAGTCAAACTAAGGAACTGAAAATCAGTCATTAAATCACACTTACACACAATGCATACCCCTACAGCCTGCTGTTGTAACTATTTGGCATAGCTTTTGTTGCATTCTCATTTTAAGGCAAGAGAGGCCATAATTGACTGTGTAGGTGGTGGTTTTATGCTAAAAACAGACCCAGACATGAGATGCCACAGAAGAAAACTTACCAGTTCTTACCACAAGATTGATGGATCATATATACATAAATTGCTGGCCAAAGGTCTTCAAATGGTGTAATATCAAAGTGATATCTAAAAAAAGACAAAGGGAAATTATACACTTTTAGATAATAATCAATCACTGCTATCAGCTCATTATTGGGAAGAATGCTGACTTGATCCTATGAAGATTGTGATACATCTTGTTTCTGAGGAATCCCATATTACACAAGCAATGGAAAGCGCCAAAGCTTTGGCAAATTTGGATAACAGCCTGCACATCAGTGGAACATTGAGAACTATTTGAGAGCTAAGTATTTTATGCACTTTTGGGACCTTTGATTTTGAACTCTCTAGCTGGCTTTCTGGTTGGGCATATGCTTGGTGTACTAGTGTGTTTTTGGGTTAAATTTGGGATGTACTTTGACCTATGTATCAGTGTTCGTATTCACATTATTTGAGCTGGTATTTACCAAGGTGAATAAATAGTTCTTCTTTTTTAAGTTTTAATGTAAATGTAAGACCTCAGCACAGGTATAATTGTAAAAGTTATCAAAAGAAAGCAGTATGTAGACACTTTGCATTTCACATATGAGCCCCAAACAACAAGGTACAAGCGTGATGAACAGCAAGTTTGTAACTAGAACAGGGCTGGAATATCCACTTAATGGGAAAGACAAGTCCTGAACAGCACTGGTATATGTCTTGCTTGCCTCTATAAGGCAAACAGTATCTGATGGGGTAAACAGGTTGGGGGCCCTAGAGGGAAGAAACCTTGGGAAACCCTAGCATGCTTTTTATTACACAGATCCAGATCCAAATAAAGACAGCCTTATCAGTTATACTGATATACTGAAGCTGGCATTAATAAGGAGGTGTATTTATAACAGAAAGGGAAATGCCCAGAGACTTAAAGGAATAGTCTAGTCAAACTTTCATGATTCAGATAGAGCTTGCGATTTTAAGCAACTTTGAATATTACTCCTATTATAAATTTTTCCTCGTTCTCTTGCTATCTTTATTTGAAAACGCAGGAATATAAGCATAGGAGCCGGCCCATTTTTGGTTCAGAACCTGGGTAGTACTTTCTGATTGGTGTCTACATGTAGCCACCAATAAGCAAGCACTACCCAGGTGCTTAACCAAAAATGGGCCGGCTCCTATGCTTACATTTAAATAAAGATAGCAAGAGAACAAAGAGAAATTAATAGGAGTAAATTAGAAACTTGCTTAAATTGCACGCTCTATCTGAACCATGAAAGTTTAAATTTGACTAGACTATTCCTTTAAGCATGTTTTTTACCTGCTCCAAGAAGATGCACTATAATACCCAAGTACCTTGTGTAACATCACAACTATGAAACTAATAAATATATTAATATTTATAAGACTTACAGTGCTATTTCTTTACACAAAGATTCCTGGAGGGTGCAGTTCATGAGGTTCTGCCACTCATCTGAAGTGCAAATACTATGATATGACAATTTTTCCAAAGTTACTCGGTAAATACACTCTGAATGGCGTATTCGGTGGTACATCTAGGGAAAAACAGATATGAAAAGTCGTCAAACTTTTGATCAAACGATAGCTCAACATATAAATTATGAGCAACACATACTCAAGGTCTGGGGTCAGCAATCTTGGCATCCCAAATGTTTTGGAAATACATTTCACATTATGCTGAGACACTTTTTAGGCAGTCTGAGCATCATGGGAAATGTAGTTCCAAAACATCTGGGGTGCCAAGGTTGCTTACCTCTGCTCTAGGTCAGATAATTTTACTAAAACAACTGGTCAGACACAGTTTCAATATTGTTCCATTTATCTGCTTATAAATGTGATTCTTGTTAGCGTGTTCCTTTATACACTTAAAAAAAGTTAATTTTTTTGGTACACCTATGAATTTTGTATTCCATGTCACTTTAATCTTTATTGTTGTTGGAGAAGGGAGCCTTATATGTTTATGCCTTACATTTTTCAAAGGTAATTTAATTTGATCACAAAATATAGAAAATTAATTCTTAAAACTATGTATTTAGTGCAGTGTATCTAGTGCCGTTTTTTTAATGGTTTACAAAACTGAACACATGAAATTAATACAATATAAGCTGTATCCATGTTGCCATATACAGTCCAACAAATACACTGGGATCTATCAGAATCCATTAGAAAAAGTATGTACTTATTACAAACCAAAAAGCACCATTAAAGTCTATGGGGATTTTTGTAGATATATAATTTGATACATTTTTCTAAAAGATTGTGATTGACTCCATTGATAGGAGGTAATCCTGTCTAAGATCTTTCTTGTTTTAAGTAAGTCAGACTTTCCACATTACATGAAATTAATATGGATGCCATAAAGACAGGGATAACACACTATTGATTCCCTAACTAAAACAGAGATAAAGAGAAAAAAAATTAATTAAAAAAGATCTAATTATTTGAAATGAAGTTTACATTTTTTTCAATAATAAAACAAAAATGTTGGCGTTTACTCCAATTCTACCCATCAAATTAATAATTGTATATATATATATATCCACACATATACAGTACATGTCACATTTCTTGTTGTCTAAAGAAGGGGGTGAAACCACCAAAACGTTACATTTATTAAAAGATGACGGTGATACAAAATCATGGTGAGTGCATCCCTTTCTGGGATATATATATATATATATATATATATATATATATATATATATATATATATATATATATATATATACACACAGTATATATATATATGCACTCACTCCTATATGTTTACAATTTTGCCCAGGTGACTCCTCAATTTTCACACATATATTCAGATACACAGGAGGGCACTCACTGGTCTTTTCATCAATAAAAGTTCCTTTATTCACATGAAACAAATCATAAAAAGGTTGACGTTCAGGCTGGTACAGTCAGCCTTTTTCAAGACAATCTACAATTAAATATAAAATCCATTAATCTGAAGTGCTATAAACAATATGCACATTAGATTTTAGAACATCGATTTTCAATCAAAATTAGCAAAACAAAAAGTGCTCACCCACCAATACCCATTAACATATAACATGAAATGTATTGCTTAACTCTAATTACAACATTAAAAATACGTATAGGAACATCTTTACCATATTATTCAACAGAATACAATATATGCATATTTGAATGTATTGTTTAAAGGTGCTTTGTTCACCCTAACAATGCATAAACATAGCTTAACATGATTTTCCTAATCTGCCACAACTATTGCAATTTGAGATTGGAATGCATAAATGAATATATTTATAACAGAGGTGTAACAGAGTTACACAATTTATCTTCAATCTGCGGGCACTGCGACATCTAGAATGAGACCTGTCCGCATTAGCACAGAACCGTTCTAAGCTCACATTTACATTGGAGCTTGACAATACACAGACTCTGTTATTATCATTACACTTAAACAATATCTACGTTGACATGTTACAATTACAGTTTCTCAGGCCGCCATTTAGGGTCAAAGTATATGTGTGCACTAACAAACGTGTTTTGAAATACCTGCTGTAGGGCTTACACCATTACGCAGCTAGCTCATTAATTGGAGGGACATCACAGGGGTGTGTTAGATGAACAACCAATCCCACTAGACAAAGCACTTTGCGATTGTTGCCTGTTATGCAGCAGACTATACTGTATATGTTTTTTACTGATCGTGTTGAGAGAGACCTGGATATATAATTACCATGTGGTAACAGGACGATAATAAAGGCTGCAACAAATATTAATATATACAAAAAACAATAAGCATCATTATGCAAGAAAAGGAAAGTGTGGAGTGATACGTAGATGGGACTCAACTAGCTTCCCCAAATCTGATATGCTCCCAATATCAGATGTATAGAAATGTGCAAGTAGTGATGGGTGTGGGGAGCGCTCTAAAAGAGCTGTGAGTATAAACTATGATTTGAAGTGTGTATACACTGTGATAGAATGTGTATGGATTTACCAAATATAATTTCTTTAAATAAATATAATTACTTTGAATCATAAATATTGTGTGGTTCTGGTGTTATGTAGTGTCTCTCCAAAAAATGTGAACAAATAAACAAACAAAAACAAAACGTTGATTCTTAAAATTCTTCAAGGACAATTTTATAAAATCCTTCTATTTATCCAAAATGTGTATGCTCGGTGTATTATCACTGTACCTTTAAATAAATTGATGTGCCTCTAAATAAAATTGATACACAAATTGTGCTTCAAAATGGATAGACAAACAAATCGTTATGAATTTGAAACGTGATGAATTTAAAACGTGATGAATTTAAAACGTGATGAATTTAAATGAATAAACAAACAAATCGTGATGAAAAAAAAAAAAAAAAAAAAAAAAAAAAAAAAAAAAAATGACTTAACTTCTAGGTGAATAAACAAACAAATCGTGATAAATTCAAAAACTTTACTAAGATAAAAAACAGTATAAGATCGTTTCAATCGTATTTTATGGTTATACCATACATTGAATCTGTTTAGAGCATGTGGGGGTACATCTTTATCGTAAAACAATGCTAAAAGTTCGGATTTTTAATCCTTATGATGGAAGTTCGGATTTGTAATCCTTATGGTTTTCTTAAGTTGTGGCCACAACCAATTTTAAAACAGTTAAAATCCAAATGTAGTACTGTGCTGTTGTTAATTTTGCAGTTTATTCTCCCCCTAACCGGACCTCTGATATTCCTTACCTCCGTGTTTTCTTTGTATTACCTTGGGTTCTGGGAAGAGTGCTTTTTGTAAGTAGGTCGAGTTCTCCAAGCGGCTTTGCCGCTGTTTGAATTTCCTCCGCAACTACTTCCTACCCTGATGTGCGTGTGACGTTGACGTTGTACACGGAGGACCAATCAGGCAACCGGATCGTGGGGGGAGTGTTTCTTGTACTGGAGCCAATCTTTCCACACTCGATGTCAGGTTTTCTACGCGTTTCAGCGCCGTAACTTGCGCCTTTATCAAGACTGTATAATCTGGTGTGTCTTTTAGGCTCCTATATAGTCCTGTTGAGGTTAGGATACTCCCCCTAATTAATGCTCTAATATGTTCCGGTTTATAAATTCTCATTTCTTAGCCTTATTCATTTTCTTTCAATGACAGATTCTTTGTATACAACTAATGTTGTTAATACATTTATACTGAATTATATTTATTGAAAATAAAATAAATAAATAAATGAAATAAATAAAACATGTGAGTGAAAAGTGATGTTTAGTGAAAATGTGAAGGGAGACTGTGGTGTGTTAATTCAATTGTTGTCATATTCAAATAAGTATGAGGATATGTGCCATCAAATAATGGTTATTTTCTATCGGGTAATCAGTACACTATTGTACTTTTGTTCACTGTTTTCGCTGCACTCACAAGAAAGGATTCAAGTTAAGCTCTGCATTGAGGCCATATGGTGTGAGAGTATTGAATTTGAATATGAGTTCAGCTTCCTTTAATAGTAACATATTTTCCATATTACCTCCTCTGTTATTATGTATCTTTTTTATACCCCAGTATGTGAATCCTATTGGTTTTTTTTGATGTTTTTCTGTGAAATGTTTAGATAATAGATGTTTGCAATTACCTCTTTTTATGTTGGATAGATGTTCTCTTATTCTATCATGTAACGGTCTACTCGTTTGCCCTAAGTATTGTAATTTGCATTTGCATTGGATTAAATAAATTACATTTGTATCTGAACACCTAATGGTGTCTCTTATGGGGTATTTATAGTTGTTATTGGAGGATATTACTACTTTACTTTTTTTACCATATTTGCACGCTTTACAGCTTGTGCAAGGAAAAAAACCTTGCAGAGCATTTCCGTATAGGTCTTGGTCTCTTGGTTTAGATGATTTGTTAAATTGACTGGGTGCCAGTATACTTCCCAGATTATTTGTCTTCCTGAATATTAGTGTAGGTCGTGATTTTACAATGTCAGTTAGTAGTGGATCTTTTCTAATTATGTGCCAGTGTTTATCTAGAATCTTTTTTATAATCTTATGATCTTCACTGTATTCTGTAATGAATGATATTTGGTTATGTGATACGTTTTTGTTCTTATTTGTATATTTTAATAATTCTGTTCTATCTTTATTTATTGCTTGATTTTTGGCTTCTTGTATTATTTTATCTTTATATCCCTTCTCTTTAAATTTCCTTTCCAAAGTGTTCGCTTGTTTCTGAAATGTATTTTCATCTGTACAGTTTTTTCTTATCCTATAGAACTGGCCTTTAGGTGTATTGTTGATCCATCTTTCCAAATGACAGCTATCCGGATGTATGTAACTATTTGTATCTGTAGGTTTGAAATATGTTTCTGTTGTGATGGTATTATTTATAATATTTATTTGAACATCTAAAAAATGTATATTTGTTTTACTATATTCATGGGTAAAACTTAAACCCCAGGTGTTATAATTTATGTCTTCTAGAAATAAATTGAGGAGTTCTTGGTCCCCTTTCCAGATCAGAAACATATCGTCTATGAATCTCCTATAGAGCACAAGGTTTGCACCCCATGGGGAGTGTAGGATATATTTATCCTCAAACCTCCCCATGAATAAGTTAGCGTAACTGGGTGCAAACCTTGTGCCCATAGCTGTTCCTTTTAATTGTAAATAAAATGTTTGATTGAAGTTGAAATAATTATTTTCTAATATGAATTGCATACAGTTTAAAATAAATTTAATCTGTGGATTTTTCATTTCATAATCTGTGTTCAAGTAGTATTCTGCGGCTTCTATTCCTAATTTGTGTTGTATGTTGGTGTATAATGAATTGACGTCGCATGTGACTAATGTGTAGTCCTCTTGCCATTTTATTGTTGTTAATGTATTTAAAAAATCTGTGGTGTCTTTTAAATGAGAAGGTAAGTTTTGTACGTATTTTTGTAGGAATGAATCCACATATTGTGACATATTAGAAGTAAGAGCATCAATTCCTGAGATTATTGGACGTCCTGGTGGGTGGTCTAGTGTTTTATGTATTTTAGGGAGGTAATAGAATATTGGAGTTTTTGGATATTGTATATTTATGAATTGATACTCTTGATTATTTATTATTCCTGCTGTTTTGGCAATATTTAAAATTGTTTCGAAATTTTTTGTCTGTTTTTGAATAGGGTTAAATGATAATTTTCTGTAGGTTTCTGTGTCTCCCAGTATTCTATTGGCTTCCATAATGTAATCTTTAGTATTTAATACAACTAACCCTCCGCCTTTGTCTGCTTTTTTTATTGTGATGGTTGGGTCTTCTTTAAGTTCTTTTAAGATAGTTCTCTCTTTTTTAGTTAGATTAGATGGTTTTCTTTTATTGATTTCACAGTTCTCTATTTCTTCTTTTATTAGTTTTTCAAACATTTCAATATGTGCTCCTTTGTCTTGTGTCGGATAGTATGATGATTTAGGTTTAAGTGATGTGTGAATGTATTCTGATTTTTTAGTTTGTATTTGATTCTCTTGGGGATTTTTCAAAAAATGTCTTTTTAAGGTGAGTTTGCGTATAAATTGGTTTGCATTTATTAGGGTGTTGAATTTGTTTAACCTAGTAGTTGGGGCAAATGATAATCCTTTAGCTAGGACATTTTCCTGTTCTCTATTTAGGGGTTTATCACTTAAATTAAAAATGCCCTTATTAATGTTATTGCTTTCTGTTGTGTTTATCTCGTTTTTTTTGTGCTTTCCTGGGCTCTCTGCCTCTTCTTCCTCTACTTCCTCTAATCTTCTTTTCTTTTGATTTTTTAATCTCTCTCTGTTTTCTTGTTGTATAGTGTTGGATGTGGATGGGTGTTCTTGTCTTATCCCTAAAAAATGTTGATTGTCATCATCTATGGTTTCCAATACATCATATCTATTATCAAGTTCTATCTTTCTTTGTGAGTCTCTGGTTTCTTTATTATTATTGTGATATCTATTATAATTTGGTTCATATTCCCTATAATATTGTTGTTGTCTTGGGTGGTCATTATATGAGTTGTGTCTTCGTCTATCATGATTGGAATTAAGTTCTTCCTGATTGTGATATCTGTATTCTTCTCTTTCATGATAATTCATATTTGGATTGTGTGTGTTTCTTCTCCAATTTTGTCTGCTGCTCCAATCATTTGTGTAGTGATCTCTATTCTTCCAATTTTGTGTGTAATTATTTCTATAGTCTCTATTTAAATATCTGTATTCCCGATTTTGTGTTGGGTTATGGTTGTAATTGTAGAATCCACCTCCATAGTTATTGGTTCTACTTCTGTGATAATTATCTGTATCTCTATAATTTTGCCCATAATCATTTCTATGGGTTCTAAAATATCTATTAGAATGATGTCTAGAATTATATTCTTCTCTGTGTCTATCTGGATATGCCCCTGTGTGTTGTTCATAATTATCTCTATATTCTTTTTTTACATTTTTAGTCCATTGTTCTCTATTTGTATGATCACTTTTTTTATTTGAATATTGTTGATTGTTTTTATTCGTTTTTTTAAAAAGTTCATTATTTCCTTTTTTATTTGTGTTGTTCTTATCTGTATCAATTGTTTCCATTTCTGTTTCTTCTATATCTGTGTCATTATTTTCACAGTAGTTTTTTGGTGAAATTCTTTTATTTTTATTTTGGTTATGATTATAGTCAGTTTCATCTCTCTCTAATTTTTTTCTTTTACTATTATATATACTTGTGTTAAGATCTTTCATATTTTTAATGATGCTTTGTTGTTTTTCTTTAAATTTGCTATCTTCTATATATGGTTTGAGTGTTTCTTTAAATTGATTAATTTTTATGGAAAGATTTTCTAATGTTCTAGTGCGAGATTTTATAATTACTTGCATCAGATCTAATGATGCTTTTTCTAGTACATTGCACCATTCATTTTCGTGATCTTCTTCTAATTCGAAAGTGCAATTTTTCTTCAGTCTAAGTCCTCTTGGGACCATATTAGAACTGGTGTATTTTTCCATAAATATTATTTCAATTTTTTGTTTTATTTCTCTCATCATTATATTTTCTAATTCAGACATTTCTTCATGTATGTCTATATTAGTTTTATGTATTAGTGTGTCATTAGAATTATTCGATATATCAGATAATATATTATCTCTTAGATTAAACATGTCCATGGTTTTATCTACTGTTCACTCTACGGGAGAAAAGAAGAATGCAAGAAAAGGAAAGTGTGGAGTGATACGTAGATGGGACTCAACTAGCTTCCCCAAATCTGATATGCTCCCAATATCAGATGTATAGAAATGTGCAAGTAGTGATGGGTGTGGGGAGCGCTCTAAAAGAGCTGTGAGTATAAACTATGATTTGAAGTGTGTATACACTGTGATAGAATGTGTATGGATTTACCAAATATAATTTCTTTAAATAAATATAATTACTTTGAATCATAAATATTGTGTGGTTCTGGTGTTATGTAGTGTCTCTCCAAAAAATGTGAACAAATAAACAAACAAAAACAAAACGTTGATTCTTAAAATTCTTCAAGGACAATTTTATAAAATCCTTCTATTTATCCAAAATGTGTATGCTCGGTGTATTATCACTGTACCTTTAAATAAATTGATGTGCCTCTAAATAAAATTGATACACAAATTGTGCTTCAAAATGGATAGACAAACAAATCGTTATGAATTTGAAACGTGATGAATTTAAAACGTGATGAATTTAAAACGTGATGAATTTAAATGAATAAACAAACAAATCGTGATGAAAAAAAAAAAAAAAAAAAAAAAAAAAAAAATGACTTAACTTCTAGGTGAATAAACAAACAAATCGTGATAAATTAAAAAACTTTACTAAGATAAAAAACAGTATAAGATCGTTTCAATCGTATTTTATGGTTATACCATACATTGAATCTGTTTAGAGCATGTGGGGGTACATCTTTATCGTAAAACAATGCTAAAAGTTCGGATTTTTAATCCTTATGATGGAAGTTCGGATTTGTAATCCTTATGGTTTTCTTAAGTTGTGGCCACAACCAATTTTAAAACAGTTAAAATCCAAATGTAGTACTGTGCTGTTGTTAATTTTGCAGTTTATTCTCCCCCTAACCGGACCTCTGATATTCCTTACCTCCGTGTTTTCTTTGTATTACCTTGGGTTCTGGGAAGAGTGCTTTTTGTAAGTAGGTCGAGTTCTCCAAGCGGCTTTGCCGCTGTTTGAATTTCCTCCGCAACTACTTCCTACCCTGATGTGCGTGTGACGTTGGGTTTAAGTTTTACCCATGAATATAGTAAAACAAATATACATTTTTTAGATGTTCAAATAAATATTATAAATAATACCATCACAACAGAAACATATTTCAAACCTACAGATACAAATAGTTACATACATCCGGATAGCTGTCATTTGGAAAGATGGATCAACAATACACCTAAAGGCCAGTTCTATAGGATAAGAAAAAACTGTACAGATGAAAATACATTTCAGAAACAAGCGAACACTTTGGAAAGGAAATTTAAAGAGAAGGGATATAAAGATAAAATAATACAAGAAGCCAAAAATCAAGCAATAAATAAAGATAGAACAGAATTATTAAAATATACAAATAAGAACAAAAACGTATCACATAACCAAATATCATTCATTACAGAATACAGTGAAGATCATAAGATTATAAAAAAGATTCTAGATAAACACTGGCACATAATTAGAAAAGATCCACTACTAACTGACATTGTAAAATCACGACCTACACTAATATTCAGGAAGACAAATAATCTGGGAAGTATACTGGCACCCAGTCAATTTAACAAATCATCTAAACCAAGAGACCAAGACCTATACGGAAATGCTCTGCAAGGTTTTTTTCCTTGCACAAGCTGTAAAGCGTGCAAATATGGTAAAAAAAGTAAAGTAGTAATATCCTCCAATAACAACTATAAATACCCCATAAGAGACACCATTAGGTGTTCAGATACAAATGTAATTTATTTAATCCAATGCAAATGCAAATTACAATACTTAGGGCAAACGAGTAGACCGTTACATGATAGAATAAGAGAACATCTATCCAACATAAAAAGAGGTAATTGCAAACATCTATTATCTAAACATTTCACAGAAAAACATCAAAAAAAACCAATAGGATTCACATACTGGGGTATAAAAAAGATACATAATAACAGAGGAGGTAATATGGAAAATATGTTACTATTAAAGGAAGCTGAACTCATATTCAAATTCAATACTCTCACACCATATGGCCTCAATGCAGAGCTTAACTTGAATCCTTTCTTGTGAGTGCAGCGAAAACAGTGAACAAAAGTACAATAGTGTACTGATTACCCGATAGAAAATAACCATTATTTGATGGCACATATCCTCATACTTATTTGAATATGACAACAATTGAATTAACACACCACAGTCTCCCTTCACATTTTCACTAAACATCACTTTTCACTCACATGTTTTATTTATTTCATTTATTTATTTATTTTATTTTCAATAAATATAATTCAGTATAAATGTATTAACAACATTAGTTGTATACAAAGAATCTGTCATTGAAAGAAAATGAATAAGGCTAAGAAATGAGAATTTATAAACCGGAACATATTAGAGCATTAATTAGGGGGAGTATCCTAACCTCAACAGGACTATATAGGAGCCTAAAAGACACACCAGATTATACAGTCTTGATAAAGGCGCAAGTTACGGCGCTGAAACGCGTAGAAAACCTGACATCGAGTGTGGAAAGATTGGCTCCAGTACAAGAAACACTCCCCCCACGATCCGGTTGCCTGATTGGTCCTCCGTGTACAACGTCAACGTCACACGCACATCAGGGTAGGAAGTAGTTGCGGAGGAAATTCAAACAGCGGCAAAGCCGCTTGGAGAACTCGACCTACTTACAAAAAGCACTCTTCCCAGAACCCAAGGTAATACAAAGAAAACACGGAGGTAAGGAATATCAGAGGTCCGGTTAGGGGGAGAATAAACTGCAAAATTAACAACAGCACAGTACTACATTTGGATTTTAACTGTTTTAAAATTGGTTGTGGCCACAACTTAAGAAAACCATAAGGATTACAAATCCGAACTTCCATCATAAGGATTAAAAATCCGAACTTTTAGCATTGTTTTACGATAAAGATGTACCCCCACATGCTCTAAACAGATTCAATGTATGGTATAACCATAAAATACGATTGAAACGATCTTATACTGTTTTTTATCTTAGTAAAGTTTTTGAATTTATCACGATTTGTTTGTTTATTCACCTAGAAGTTAAGTCATTTTTTTTTTTTTTTTTTTTTTTTTTTTTTTTTTTTCATCACGATTTGTTTGTTTATTCATTTAAATTCATCACGTTTTAAATTCATCACGTTTTAAATTCATCACGTTTCAAATTCATAACGATTTGTTTGTCTATCCATTTTGAAGCACAATTTGTGTATCAATTTTATTTAGAGGCACATCAATTTATTTAAAGGTACAGTGATAATACACCGAGCATACACATTTTGGATAAATAGAAGGATTTTATAAAATTGTCCTTGAAGAATTTTAAGAATCAACGTTTTGTTTTTGTTTGTTTATTTGTTCACATTTTTTGGAGAGACACTACATAACACCAGAACCACACAATATTTATGATTCAAAGTAATTATATTTATTTAAAGAAATTATATTTGGTAAATCCATACACATTCTATCACAGTGTATACACACTTCAAATCATAGTTTATACTCACAGCTCTTTTAGAGCGCTCCCCACACCCATCACTAATAAGCATCATTATGTTACGCACAAGCCGTGTACAGAAGAATTTATGACCCATAACTCAAATGAACTAAATCCGGAGATAGGATGGAATACATATATAATCATACCAAGTTGTAAAACATCCATCATCATGAGTGGTTAGTTTAAAGTGACGGCCGGTAGCAGACCGGTCCCTAGGGACTTGACTGGACACATGAAAATATGCTCTTCCAGTATTTATATAATTTTTAATAAAACAGAGATAAGTCTAACTGGGTATTAAGACCTTTTGGGCATATAGTGTATCCACCGCACCTCCCTCTTTATGAGCTCCTCCTTCCTATTACCCTCCTTTTTAAGAGTTGGAACCCTGTCTATCTGTATTTTTGACCAGATTGCTAGCTGGCGTGTATGTAGTAATGAAATTTAGAGGATTGGATTCTGGTTTCCTAGTTCTGCTGCGATTAATGACAGTTCCCTGGTCTAAATGTTCAATCTTACTCCACGTTTTTATAATGTCTTTCAATTTATACCCCCTTGCCAAAAATTTGTCTCTCATAAGATTAAATAATGGTCTATCAGAGGCCTCTGTGTTTCTGATTACTCTCAATAGTTGGGATTTCAAAATACAAAACTTTAACTGTGGGGGATGGAAACTTTGAAATTTTAGCAATGTGTTCCTGTCTGTTGGCTTGGAAAAAAGTTTAGTGTTTAACCTGCACTCTCTACCAACATCCTTCTTATAGATGCAAAGATCCAAAAATTTGATCTGCTCACAATCATGTTCCATTTTAAATTGTACATTGGATAAATTATTATTTAGCTGTTTATACCATAGTAAAAGTTCAGACTCACTGCCACCCCATATTGTCAATATATCGACGATATAAGAGAATATTTGGGTTATTGTCCTTGAAGACAAAACAGTCCTCATAACATGAATAGATTTGCATAAGCAGGGGCCATCTGTAAAACCATGGCAGTACCCAAAAGTTGTAAATAGTATGTATTCTCAAATAGAAAGTAATTGTGTGTTAAGCATATATCCAATAATTCAATAATAAACTCAATGGGAGGCCCAGTATAATGTGGGTCAGAGGACAATTTAGTTTTTACTGCTGGGAGACCCAGATTTTGGGGAATAATAGTATAAAGACTGGCCACATCTAATGTGACCAGTATGACATTTTTAGTAAACAATTTATCTCTCAATAATTTGATAAGTTTTATAGAGTCCAAGAGAAAAGTTTGTTTTCTTGACTGTATCTTGACTGTAAAAAATAATCAACATATTGAGCCACACTTTGATAGAGTGACCCAATGGCGGATACAATGGGGCATCCCTGTAGTCTTTGTGAATTTTAGGAATACCGTTAATAAAAGGATATCTAGGATGGTCAGTGGTCAGAAATCTATAAAAAGATTTTGTGTGTGAATCTTTCAATTGATTCAATACGATAGCTGTCACTCTTGTGCACCCATATTATCATGTTGATGAACAAGTGATTGATACTTTTTATTAAACTCAACTGCACATAATGAAGTGTAGGTCTTTATGGAAGGATGAGTGTTAGATGGTTCAAACCTTGATTTGGGGTTAAATTTAGGATGACTTAGAACTTTATTCTTATTTGATTTTTGAAACAGATCTTTAAGTTTTAATTGGCCCTGAAACCTGGTCATATCAATTTGGCTTTCAAAGTCATCAATTTTAGGAGTCGGCACATAGTTCAATCCTTTGTTGAGTAATGTAGTTTCCTGCTCAGTAAGTTCCTGACTAATAAGATTTATGACTACATACTCAGTTGTTATGTTTTGGATTTTGTTTTGGTAGCCCCCCGTCTGATGTGGTTTCTATGTCTTTACCTCCCTCCTTTTTTTAATGTGATCTAGTCTGTACCCAAAGAAACTCTACTGTTGGTGGAATTACTGGCACCTTCCTGGCCACTAGAGTCTCCATCCATCCATCACTAGAGTCTCCATATTGTTTATAGCACTTTAGACTAATGGATTTTATATTTATTGTAGATTGTCTTGAAAAAGGCTGACTGTACCAGCCGAAACATGAACCTTTTAATGATTTGTTTCATGTGAATAAAGGAACTTTTATTGATAAAAAGACCAGTGAGTGCCCTCCTGTGTATCTGAATCTCTCTCTCTCTGAATCTCTCTCTCTCTCTTTCAATCTCTATATATATATATATATATATATATATATATATATATATACACATACATATATACATAAACACACACTGCTGTAATATTTGAACACAGCTCAAAACGCATTTATACTATCACTTATCATAAGGAAACTTACGTTTGCACAGTGTAAGGCTAAAGCACAGAAAACAGCAAACATTTTGAAGTTGTTCTCATCTGTTTTAGAGAAGGCACTTCCACTAAGTTTGTTCACCATCTGTACAACACCTATGACGCTACCTCTGCTCACGATAGGCATGCACAGAATGTTTCTTGTTGTATAACCTGTATAAACATCAACATCCCTGAAAATACAAAGAGAAATGACAATTACGGATATATGGCCATATTTATATAAAACATTCAATTATTAAAGTTAGCATGTAAATGTAAGTTGTCTAAACACATACAAATAAATCTCTTTTACAAAGTGACATTTAGAATTTTGGTAGTTACCTCTAACTAAACAATTTCACTTTTCTCCAAGCAAAGAGAGATTGGAAACTGTATGAACTGTAAATAGTCAAAGAAGTAATAAAAACACAAGATGGGACACAATGGTGTGATACCTCGAAAATTCAAGACTAAAGCACCTTCCCTTGGATGATTTGCTGCTATCTCAAGGCCCTTATGTAAAGTTCATATTGCTTCCGACTGGTAACACATTGGGGTCCCTGTCTCGTACAAGCAGGCCCAGAGGCAGACCTTTTATTCACTTTCTGCAATGAGATTTTTTTAGTGAACATTTTTCTGCAGGTCATTTTTAAATAAAATTCAATTTTAAATTAGACAGTTTCTCTAAGGCACCAGTTCAATTGCAATGTGTTGGTTAACTAAAGAACAAAGCAATTTTTAATTTTTATAATATAATTGCTTTGCAAATTAGCTGCATACAAAAAAAAGACATTTTTAAAATGTCTCTTGAATAAATCTGTTTCCTTTTCTCTTGGTCTAACATAGAAATGTAGTAATAAAAAAGATGCAATGCTCATACTAACTTACATTCAGAATAAACAGTTTTGCAGACTGGGAAAGACTAGGGGGGTGGGTTTGAAAAAATCTCAGAGCCAGTCAACAAGCAATGTGCTGCTGCTTTGCAGCACTACTGCATATTTGACTGCTCACTTCAAACAACACTTTACTCTGGATGCACTGTGTTATGGAAAATTACATAGTGCAGCCAGAGCACAGCTCTGTTTTAAGAGAACTGTCTAATGTGAATATGGAGCAGCACTACAAAGTTTAAGCGCTAACAGTTCCTCCATGTGTCTCAGATCACTGTATGTTCTGCCTTGAGGCAAGCAGATACTTTACATTATTAAAGGGTCACCAAACTCAATTTTTTTTCTTTTAAGATTGAGATAAGGCATGAAATCTTAAGCAACTTTCTAATTTACTTTATGATCAATTTTTCTTTGTTCTCTTGCTATCTTTATTTTAAAAGCAGGAATGTAAATCTTAGCAGCCAACCCATTTTAGGTTCAGCACCATGGATAGCGCTTGCTTATTGGAGGCTTACATTTACCCACCAATAAGCAAGCATAACCCAGGTTCTCAACCAAAAATGGGCCAGCTCCTATGCATCACATTCCTGCTTTTTAATTAAAGATAGCAAGAGAACAAAGAAAAATTGATAATAGGATTAGAAAGTTGCTTAAAATTGCATGCTCTATCTGGGTTTAGTGTCCCTTTAAATGATAAAAGAAAAAGAAGGCACTCCAATGGCAAAATATCACTTAAAACTTTGTGTTCCCTCTTTATAAACCATCCCAGTGGAAGGATACTCACAAGGATTTTGCACTTATACCAAAGTGTAAATAAGGAAGTCTGGGAGAATTTGGGGCTTCCCAGCTAGTCCTTTGAATCCTTATGGTCACAGCCACTTAGTTGCCATTGACTACCAGTATTAAGTGTGAACTAAACACTCATCAGGAATACTGTGCAAAACCCTTGCAGAAACACTTCAGGGTTATTTTATTAAAATTATGTAAAACTTGTTTAACAAAAAGCAATTCTGAATATGTTTCGCAATACAATGTTATTGCTTCCTCAAGCAGTGTTAGAGTGCACAAGAGTGTGTAAGGTGGAAAAGAAGGGATCATACAAGGAGGAGGGAGGAATTAATGTCTTAATGAAGGTGGGAAAGTTTGGATTTGTGAGAAGCAAGACTGGGTGACAATTGTGATGAAATGAGGATTAGTGAGAAATTTAGGTATGTGAAGGAGAAAAGGAAGAGTGTGAAGTGAGGGTATGAGCCAGGGGCAGGTTTGTGAGGTAAGGTAGGTGTTTAAGGGTACAGAAGTGAGGGCTTGTGTTATAGTCTAAGTTACATTTTCAGGAATTAAACCGGGCATGCATCATTTTTTTTTTTTTATTTTTTTTTAAGTTATCATTCCAATTTACTTGTAATATCAACTTTGTATCTCTTGGTGCCCTTTGTTGAAGAGTAGATAGGCTCAGAAGCATGCACATGTCTTAATCACACTATGGTAGCCACATTTGCAACAATGTATAGCGTTATAAACAATATTGGAGAGACTGCTGTTATAGAGTGCTAAAGACCCATGCACACTCTGGAGCTACTATGAGCCCACCCAGGTTTACTCTTCAAAATAAAATACTAAGGAAATGAAGCAAATGTGAAAACAGGAGTAATTTTAAAAGGTTTTTTTTTTTTTAAATTACACACTCTGTCGGGGTAGGGGGAGCTAGCTCTGCAACCGAGTGGTCGCACCTTACTACAGCTCCACATAAATTCTACCTTTATATACCTAAATGACCACTCGGTTGAACGAATAATACTCCAAAAGTGAGACAGCGGTTTAGGGGGACTAGACCTAACTGGTTGTGCAGCCAGAGCCCAGAAGATATTGAGACAGCCGAGTTGTGTACTTTGATAGCGGGACATTTGGTGCAGAAGCCATTTTGAAGAAGCCATCTTCCTGCCCTTGTGGCACATCATAGTCCTAATAGCTCAAGCTCCTCCATATACTGCCTACTAAGATTATTGGGATAACTCAGAAGAGCTGCGATTTTCTCCACTTTTCCTCTTATTACTACAAAGTATTCCACGGCCTCTACACTTACCACCATGGAAGAGCTTTACAACACTGTGGACGTAGTGTTCAAGAACATGACGAGAGAGCTTTTCCACATAATACTAAGCCATACCTCCCCTTAACACCACTCTAATGAGAAACAAATGAGCCTGGAGACGGAACCTGCCTATAATACCGGAGAATATGAGATAAAGAACCAATGGGAGCCACACTCATATGTCTTGCTATAGCTGGATGGAGCTCCTGAGGTGGAACAAGTAACCGGTGCTGAGCATAGGCCACGAAGAGCCATCACGGCCTTACAGTCATCCGCCGGAGTAGTGACTACTGGGTATGAGTATTTACCTATGCCGACCGCAGCTTGGAAACTGGGAAGTGACGAGACAATGCCGGAGATATGCATATTTGGAGCAGCAGACGATAAGGGCCTAGAGAGTGATCCTACCGAAGGGACTAGCCTGTTCCTGGGAAGAGCGCTGGGCACGCTTTGTACTGCAGATAAAGCTTTGGAGATCAGTTAGATATCTCTTTTAGATGTGAAACAAATCCACTATGAATGTCTTAAGACTGTTGTCTGGACTGTACAAACAGTTGGGGGTAGGATAAATTCCCTATTCAAAGAAAATTATCTGCAGCTATGTACTTTACTAGCTGACATAGATCCGATTCCTGCAGATTAGAAATGTTTATGCCACAGTATTTTATGCTATCAATATCCCTCTAGATACTAACTATATCAATATATTCAGTTTTATATAACATGAAAGTTCATAATGTATCTAGTAAATGTATTGTATGTTTTTACTGTTATAGGAAGATTGTCTAGGCTGAATTTAATGCTCCAGTTATACTGAATTAGCCACCATTGATATCCTGAGCTCATTAGGAATCCCTTATTATAATGTTTCTGATATTTACGTGTAACCTTACATAACACACCTGTTTGTATGATATTATGCAAAAAGCTTTTTATGTGTTTATATTGTGTCTGGCAGAGCTGGAATATGTACTGCAGTATGTGTGATAGTTACTTAGTACTCATTTCACCAAGTTGTTTTGTTTAAAAGCTACTGGGAGTAAATGCATTGTAATTCATATGGCCATCTCAGGGACAAAGTTAGCCCATCTTCAAATACACCCTAGGCACGATAGAGAGAGCATATAGCGATATCCTCCCTACACTCTTTGCTACCTCCACCTTATAGGGCAATAAGAGTATTACACGGTGGCTGCACTGTCAGCGGCTGAGATGGAGCAGTCTATATTTCACACTCTAACGAGGAATAATTATAGTGATGAGGCCTTCCCCCTACCTTAGATACTATTCTTATATGCTGACTACTAATATAACCCCAACATTGCCTATATAGAGAATTGACAACTCCAATCCCAAGTATACCTACGAACCCAGCATTAGGCTGCAAACGCATCTTAATATTACTCTCCAACTATTCTAAGCCTCCACATGACATGGCTTCCTAACTAATCCCTTTTCTCTAGGCTCCTATACCATAAGCATAATGCTTGACACTAAAGAGATAATATTTATAGTTCAGCATACTATACAGAGAACTTGCTATAGTTGATCTAAATAACTTTTTCCCTATATATCATAAGCTATGAGTTTGTCAGTATGACACCTAAACAAATCGCCTACCTATCCCCTATAAATCTGGGACCAAAATATTGAGTTAAGAACCCAGTATCCCTACTAAAAAAATAATGATTAGAGTCACCTCTAATAATTACATGAACATTTATATGGTCACTCCTGTCCCTCTACTAGCTTGTCTCTAACTATACACCCTCCCCCGACGCAGTTTACCTGGTAAACATCAGAAAATGCATCCTTTGAATGTCCCCTGAACCTTAGTTTTACTTCTACATGTCTTATCATAGAAGCATTAGATTACAACTTGTCTCCCAGGTGATTAGATAACCCATAATGAACCTATATAGTTGTAAAGGCAACGCTGACTCCATCCCTGATGTTGATTCGCTAAACAGTAGTGTTTAAAAGGGATCAATAGTGCAAACTACCTGGGGTTGGATATTTACTTTTAACTCATTCCTATATATGACCTGTAAAACATGCAATTCTATAACAATATGCTTCTTTTATTAAGCATTTCCCCTTAACCCCTTTAAAAGCACAAGCCTCACCATAATTACATCTACCATATAAATATGTACTTCATATCTGTTGTGATTTATTTTCTGTAATAACTTGATATTATTTTGAAGTTCACTGTCTGCTAATTACGGACTCTCTATTGTTTATAATCTTGAATTGAACCTCAATAAAAAAATATTTAAAAATAAATTACACCCTCTGTCATGTTATTTTTGAGTTTACTGTCCCTTTAAGGGCTGTCAAGTGAGGTTGTGAAAGTTAGAGAAAGTATGAGCATAGCCCAATCCAAAGTAGTAATCATTTTTATTGTTTAAAAAGACAGATAATCGCTTCATTACCCATTACCCAGTTTTTCATAAACAATATGGTTATATTAATATACTTTTACCTCTGTGATTACCTTGTATATAAGCATATGCATACTGCTGCCTTATTGTGATTTGCATTTTAGCTAATCAGTGCTGACTCAAATATCTCCACAGAAGTGAGCACAATGTTATATTTATGGCACACTTGAACTAGTGCTGTCTAGCAGTGAAAAACTATCAAAATGCACTTAAATAAGAGGCGGCCTTCAACGGCTTAGAAATTTGTATATCCGCCTACCTAAGTTTAGCTTTCAACAAAGAATACCATAAGAACAAAGCAAATTTGATGATAAAAGTAAAGTTGTTTAAAATTGCATGTCCTATCATGAAACGCTAAATAAATATTATAAGCATAATATTGAGGTTATTCCTCGCCTTCCTCTAGTCATGAGTGCCACCATGTTGAAATCTAACATTTGATGCATTGCAGTGTTTACGTTTGCACATATGCAGAAACTCTCCTTCAAATACCTGCAGTGAAACTTGTTGACCACATCGAGACCAACCACATCTTGGACCCCTCCCAACCCGGTTTCAGGAGCAATCACAGCACCGAGACTGCCCTCCTCGCCGCCACAGACAACATCCGCACCCTGCTCGACCAAGGATAGACTGCCGCCCTCATCCTTCTATACCTCTCAGCCGCATTCGACACTGTAGCCCACAGCACCCTCCTCACGCGCCTACACGATGCAGGCATCCACAATAAGGCCTGGGAAAGGATCACCTCCTTCCTCAGCGGCAGAACCCAGAAAGTCAGACTCCCACCCTTCTCCTCCAATCCCACAGCAATCAGCTGCGGCGTACCCCAAGGCTCTTCTCTCAGCCCCACCCTTTTCAACATCTACATGGCCCCCCTTGCCACCATCGTCCGACAACACAACCTCAACATCGTCTCCTAAGCCGACGACACCCAGTTAATCATCTCACTTACCAGAGACCCCGCCAAGAACAACGTCCACGAAGGACTAAAAGCAATCGCCACCTGGATGAACAACAACCATCTCAAACTCAACAGTGACAAAACCAAAATCCTCCTCCTCGTACCCACTAAATCCGCATGGGATGACTCCTGGTGGCCCACAGCCCTCGGACACCCTCCAACTCCAACATACCACGCACGAAATCTAGGCGTCATCCTCGACTCATCACTTTCCATGGACCGCCAAGTCAACGCCGTCTCTTTGACTTGTTTTCACATACTCCACCTACTGCAAAAATCTTCAAGTGGATCCCAACCGAAACTAGAAAATCTGTCACCCACGCCCTCGTCAGTAGTTGACTGGACTACGGCAATGCACTCTATGCCGGGTCCACCATCAAGCTCCAGAAACGACTCCAACACATCCAGAACACCTCGGCCAGACTCATCCTCGACATCCCTCACCAAAGCAACATCACTGAACACCTAAGGAACCTACACTGGCTCCCCGTCAACAAGAGAATCACCTTCAAGCTCCTAACCCATGCATTCAAGGCCCTCCACAACATTGGTCCCGAATACATCAAGCACTGCGTCAATTTCTACACCTCCTCCAGACAACTCCGCTCTGCCGACCAAGCACTCGCAGTCATCCCCTGCATCAAGAAAAAAACAGCTGGAGGAAAATCCTTCTCCTATATGGCAGCAAGGTCATGGAACTCCCTCCCACTGCACCTCAGACAATCCACCTCCCTTACAAACTTCAGGAAGGACCTCAAGACCTGGCTCTTCGACTGAATTGTCTTCCCTTAGCCCCCCTCTCTCCCACCTCCCTTAGCGCCTTGAGACCCTCACGGGTGATTTGTTTGCTCTTTACAAGTACCCAATAGAATAGAATAAACCTCGTTCAGCAGAGGAACCCTCCTTTAGATTTAAAATTGAGCATCTGCATTTTTTATTAAAGGAGGTTCTGTCTATGCTAGAAGTTTCAGAGGCTACACTCCCTGAGGAACCTAAGATCCCTAAATTAGACAGGGTTTATGAAGATAGGAAGGTCCCTCTGACTTTTCCTGTGCCAGTTAAGATGGCGAACATTATTAGTAACGAATGGAAAAGAGTATCAACTTTTTCCCCCTTGTCTACTTTAAAAAAAATGATTCCTGGTCCCTGACTCTCAATTAGATTTGTGTGGCTCCATTCCTAAGGTGGATGGCACAATCTCTACGCTGGCTAAGCATACTACTATCCCTCTGGAGGATAGTTCTTCTTTTAGAGAGCCTATGGATAAGAAAATGGAAACTTTTCTGAGGAAGATGTTTCAACATACGGGGTTTTTATTTCAATGTAGCCCCGGTTGCTGGAGCAGCTAACTACTAGTGCGACACACTGTCGGAGCTCATTGAGGTGGAGACTCCCCTCGAGGATATTCAAGAGAGAATTAAATCACAGAGAATTGCTAACTCTCATTTGTGACTCGAATATGCAGATTATTCACATAAATGCAAAGGCTTCTGGCTTTGCGGTTCTAGCCCCCCGGGCTCTCTGGTTGAAGTCTTGGTCTGCGGATAGGACTTCTAAATCCAGACTCCTTTCTCTTCCCTTCAAGGGGAAGATTTTATTCGGTCCAGGGCTGGACTCTATTATCTCTACGGTTAACGGAGGGAAAGGTGCCTTCCTACCGCAGGATAAGAAGAATAGGCCTAAGGGATGGCAATGGTCTAATTTTCGTTCCTTTCGTGCTGAAAGTCACAACAACAGCAATCCTTATCCAAGTCTGAGCAGCCAAAGAGTACTTGGAAGCCGGCTCACTCCTGGAATAAGTCCAAACAGACTAGGAAGCCCACAAAGAACAAATCGGCATGAAGGGGCAGCCCCCGATCGGGGATCGGATCAAGTAGGGGGCAGACTGTCTCTTTTTTCAGACGCTTGGTTCCAGAATGTACAGGACCCTTGGGTCCTGAAGGTTGTATCTCACGGATACAGGATAGGATTCAAATCTCATCCAACCAGGGGCATATTCCTACTCTCCAGTCTGTCTACAAGACCAGAAAAAAATAGTTTATGCTTACCTGATAAATGTATTTCTTTCCGGATATGGCGAGTCCACGGAATCATCAATTACTAGTGGGAATATCACTCCTGGCCAGCAGGAGGAGGCAAAGAGCACAACAGCAAAGCTGCTATATATGTCACTTCCCTTACCCATAATCTCCAGTAATTCGACCAAAGGAAAAAATGGAAAAAGAAGATAACACAAAAGTGTAAAGGTGCCTGAATTTTAGAAAAAATAACTGTCTTAAATACTGTATAGAGTGGTCCGTGGACTCACCATATCCAGAAATAAATAAATTTATCAGGTAAGCATAAATTATGTTTTCTTTCCTAAGATATGGTGAGTCCACGGAATCATCAATTACTAGTGGGAATTAATACCCAAGCTAGAGGACACAGATAAAGGAGGGACAAGACAGGCAGACCTAAACAGAAGGCACCAACGCTTGAAGAACCCTTCTCCTAAAAGAAGCCTCAGCTGAGGCAAAAGTATCAAGTTTATAAAACTTAGAACAAGTATTTAAAGAGGACCAAGTTGCAGCCTTGCAAATCTGTTCCACAGAAGCTTAATTTTTATATGCCCAGAAAGAAGAAATAGCCCTCGTGGAATGAGCAGTGATTCTCTCAGGAGGTTGCTGTTAAGCAGTCTCATAAGCCAAATGAATAATACTTCTTAGCCAAAGAGATGTAGCCGTAGCTTTCTGACCCTTGTGCTTACCAGAAAAACAAACAAACAAACAAAGCAAAAGACTGACGAAAGTCCTTAGTTGCCTGAAGATAGAACTTCAAACCATGCACAACATCTAGGTTGTGCAACAAACGCTCCTTAGGAGAAGAAGGATTAGGACACAAAGAAGGAACCACAATCTCCTGATATATTCTTGGTTGAAACAACCTTAGGTAGGAAACATAACTTAGTATGTAAAACCACCTTATCAGAATAAAAAATAAGATAAGGAGAATAAAACTGCAGAGCCGAAAGTTCCGAAACTCTCAGAGCAGAAGAAATAGCAACAAGAAACTAAACCTTCCAAGATAACATCTTAATATCTAAGGAATGCATAGGTTCAAACGGAGCTCGCTGTAAAACTAAGAACAAGGTTAAGACTCCAGGGAGGAGTAACTGGTTTAAACACAGGCCTGATCCTAACCAGGGCCTGACAAAAAGATTGCACATCTCGCGCATCCGCCAAATGCTTATGCAACAAAATATACAACGCAGAAATCTGACCTTTCAGAGTATTAGCTGACAAACCCTTCTCCAGACCCTCCTGGAGAAAAGACAAAATCCTAGGAATCCTGACTCTACTCCAAGAGTAGCCTCTGGATTCACACCAATACAGATATTTACGCCATATCTTATAGTAAATTTTTCTTGTCACAGGCTTACGAGCCTGAATCATGGACCAACTCTAAAAACCCACGCTTAGATAAAATCAAGTGTTAAATCTCCAAGCAGTCAATTTCATAGAAACGAGATTTGGATATAGAAAAGGACCCTGAAGTAGAAGGTCCTTCCTCAGAGGGAGTCTCCATGGAGGTAGAGACAACATTTCCACTAGATCTGCATACAAGATCCTGCAAGGCCACACCGGTGCTATGAGAATCACTGACGCCCTCTCCTGCTTGATCCAAGCAATGACTCTTGGCAGGAGAGTGAAAGGAGGAAATATGTATGCTAGACTGAAGTTCAAAGGAACTGCCAGAGCATCTAGAAAGCCTGTGGATCCCTTGACCTCGAGCCGTACCTCAGAAGCTTGGAATTCTGCCGAGAAGCCATGAGATCCAGTTCTGGCTGCCCCCTTTGAGGATTAAACTGGAAAATACTTCCGGATGAAGTTCCCACTCCCACGGATGAAAGGTCTGACGGCTCAGAAAATCCGCCTCCCAATTGTCCACTCCTGGGATGTGGATCGCAGAAAGACAACAGTTGTGAGACTCCTCCCACTGGATTATCTCGGCCACCTCTCTCATGGCCAAGGAACTCTGAGTTCCCCCCTGTGGTTGATGTACGCCACCAATGTTATGTTGTCCAACCGGGCTATGGCTAACTGAGGCCAGGCCAGTAGAGCATTGAAAATCGCTCTCAACTCTAGAACGTTTATAGGGAGAACGGACTCCTCCCGAGTCCAAAGACCCTGAGACTTCAATGACCCACAAACAGCTCCCCAACCTAGAAGGCTGGTATCCTTGGTCACGATCACCCAGGAAGGTCTGCGAAAGCAAGTTCCCTGGGAGAGGTGTTCCTGAGACAACCAGCACAGAAGAGAGTCCCTTGTTGCCTGATTCAGAACTATTTGCAGAGACTGATCCGCATAGTCCCCATTCCATTGTCTTAACATGCATAACTGCAGAGGTCTGAGATGTAACCGAGCAAACGGAATGATGTCCATGGAAGCTACCATCAGCCCAATAACCTCCATACATAAAGCCACTGACTGCCGAAGAGAGGACTGAAGGACAAGACAGGAGTCAAAGATCTTTGTTTTTCTGACCTCTGTCAGAAATATCTTCATTAATAGGGAGTCTATTATGGTCCCCAAAAACAATACTCTTGTGGCTGGAATCAGGGAACTTTTTCCCAGATTCACCTTCCAACCGTGGGAGCGAAGGAAAGACAACAAGATCTCCGTATAAGAGTTTACTTGTTGAAAAGACGGCGCCTGAACCAGAATGTCGTCCAGATACGGCGCTACTGCAATGCCACGAGACCGGATCACTGCCAAAAGAGCCCCCAGGACCTTTGAGAAAATTCTGGAAGCTGTGGCAAGGCCGAATGGAAGAGTCACTAACTGAAAATGATTGTCTAAGAAAGCAAACCTTAGAAACTTGTGATGATCCCGGTGAATGGGAACATAAAGGTGCGCATCCTTTAAGTCTATGGTTGTCATAAATTGACCCTCAGCCTGCGGCTGACTCCAAGTCAGCATGAAGGGTTGGCCCCCAATCCAGGAATAGATCCAGTAAGGGGCAGGCTTTCTCAAAATGCTCAGGCTTGGATACGAGATGTCCCAGACCTGTGGGCCATGGAAATTGTATCTCAGGGGTACAAGATAGAATTCAAGACTTTTCCTCCCAGAGGCAGGTTTCTTCTCTCAAGATTATCTGTTGACCAGATAAAGAGAGAGGCGTTCTTAAGTTCTATAATAAAAAACGTCCTCCTGCAGCGTTTCAGCTGAATAAGTGCCACATTTTTCCCTGCTAAATAGAAAAATAAAATTGGCACTTACCTTAATATTCATCAGTCCGGCAGCAGGACAGCTCACCTGGTTTGAGAGGATGCGTTCCCTCACATGGACCTATGGAATTACAGAAAGACTGAGTAAATTTACTCAGGCTACCTAAATAGGCCAGCAAAATGTTTTGGGAAAAAGCAGTGAGGATTGTACCCCACAAGTTCCCAATTGCTTAAAAGCCACCACTGCCCTACTGAAGAGACTGACATGGGCTAAGGCTAGACCCTCAGTGGCTCAGTGTATGAAGGTGATCGGACTCATGGTGTCTTGTATGGACATCATTCCTTTTGCCAGATTCCATCTCAGACCTTTACAACTATGCATGCTGAGACAATGGAACGGCGACCATTCAGATCTGTCTCAACAGATCTTGCTGGACAACCTGCCCAGATCATCTGTCCCAAGGCATGTGCTTTTTGAGACCGTCCTAGGAGATTGTGACTACGAATGCAAGCCTTTCTTGCTGGGGAGCCGTTTGGGGTGCCAAAATGGCACAAGGTCTGTGGATTCAGGAGGAGTCCTCCCTTCCGATCAATATTTTGGAACTACGGGCAATCTTCAATGACTTGAAGGCTTGGCCCCCTCTGCGTTCCAATCAGACAATATAACCTTGGTTGCCTATATCAACCATCAGGGGGGGAACGAGAAGTTCCTTGGCGATGAGAGAAGTATCTCAGATACTAGAGTGGGCGGAGACTCACGGATGTTCGTTGTCAGCAATCCACATTCCGGGTGAGGACAACTGGGAAGCGTACTTCCTCAGCAGGCAATCCTTTCAACCAGGGGAATGGTCTCTCCACCCGAGGTGTTTGCAGAGATATGCAGCGAGTGGGGGAGATAGACTTCATGGCATCCCGCCTCAATACCAAACTACCCAGGTACGGGTCGAGATTGAGGGATCCTCAGGCAGAATTGATAGATGCCCTATCAGTACCATTGAGGTTCAGACTCATATCTTTTTCCTCCATTACCGCTTCTCCCTCGTGTGTTGACTCGCATCAAGCAGGAGCAAGCATCAGTGATTCTGATTGCTCTGTCGTGGTCGTGAAGGGCGTGGTTAGCGGATCTGGTGGGGATGTCCTCATCTCCTCAGTGGAGGTTACCTTGTCGCAGAGATCTGCTGATACAGGGTCCCTTCATTCATCAAAATGTAGATTTTCTGAGGCTGACTGCGTGGAGATTGAACGCTTAGTCTTAGCCAAGAGAGGGTTTTCCGAGAGTGTTATCGACACACTGGTTCAAACTCGTAAGCCAGTTACTCTTCGTATCTACCATAAAGTGTGGAGGACTTACTTTTACTAGTGTGAAGAGCGTGTTTTTTTCTGGCATATGGTTAAGGTTGCCAGAATTTTATCTTTTTTCTAGGATGGAATGGAGAAGGGTTTATCTGCTAGTTCCCTAAAGGGACAAATATCGTCCCTTTCGGTATTACTGCACAAAAGATTGTCTGAGCTTCCGGATGTGCAGTCCTTTGTTAAGGCTCTGTTTAGGATCAGACCTGTGTTTAGATCTGGGGCTTCGCCTTGGATCCTCAATCTCGTTCTTAGTGTTTTGCAGCAGGCTCCGTTTGAGCCTATGCATACTGTTGACATTGAATTGTTATATTGGAAGGTTCTTTTTTGTTGGCTATTGCTTTTGCGCGCAGTTTCTGAGATTTCTGCTTTGCAATCTGACCCCCCTTATCTGTTTTTTCATGCTGATAAGGCGGTTTTACACACTAATTTAGGGTTCCTCCCTAAGGTGGTGTCAGATCGTAACATTAATCAAGAGATTGTTGTTCCTTCCTTGTGTCCTAATCCTTCTTCAGCGAAGGAACGTATGCTACACAATATAGATGTGGCTCGTGCCTTGAAGTTTTATCTTCAGGCTACTAAGGAATTCAGACAGACAATCTTCTTTGTCATTTATACGGGGAAGCGTAAGGGGCAGACGGCTACTATGACTTCTCGATCTTTCTGGTTGAGGAGTGTCATCCACTTATCTTATGAGACAGCGGGATGACAGCTTTCTGAGAGGAGAGGATTATGGCACATTCCACTAGAGCAGTGGCTTTCTCCTGGGCTTTTAAGAACGAAGCCTCTATGGATCAGATTTATAAGGCGGCTACCTGGTCCTCCATACACAATTTTGCTAAATGTGTTTGCTTCGGCTGAAGCAGCTTTCGGAGAAAAGTTTTGCAGGCTGTTGTGCCCTCAGAATAGGGTCCGCCTCATTTTTCTGTTTCCTCCCGTTATTCATTCAGTGTCCTCTGGAACTTGGGTATAGTTTTCCAACAGTAAGGAATTAAGTTGTGGACTCTCCCTGCCTTATGGAAGAAAAACATAATTTATGTTTACCAGATAAATTCCTTCCTGGCAGGGAGAGTCCACGACCCCGCCCAGAATTTATGTTTGTGATGGGCGGCTCCCTTTTTATATTTCTTCTGGCACCTTTTATACCCCAATGTTTCTCCTACTTTTCCTTGTTCCCTCGGCAGAATGACTGGGGGATAGGGGAAGTGGGAGGGATATTTAAGCCTTTGGGTGGGGTGACTTTGCTTCCTCCTGGTGGTCAGGTGTTGTATTTCCCAACAGTAAGGAATGAAGTTGTGGACTCTCCCTGCCAGGAAGGAAAGGAATTTATCTGGTAAGCATAAATTATGCTTTTTATCAGCTTTACATCAATAAGTATTTGTGGGGATAAAAGCATTTTTTGCTGCTTATCCCTGTGTATGAAAATTAAATTATAAATAACCCTGAATGTTGTTTAAAATTGTATCCTCTATCTGAATCATGAAAGAAAAATATTGGGTTTAATGTCCCTTTAATGAGTAAAATGAGTAAAATTACAGTGTGCTGAGGTGGAGAACAAATTGCACATGGATGTTAAAAAGCAGCTTCCTGTTCAAGAAAAAAAAACAAAAAAAAAAACATGTGATTACTTGTATTTAGCCAGACAGCTTCTGATAAGATGTTTGCTGCATTTCTATGGCTTTAGTGCACACATTAGTAGGAGTGCAATGGGGTTTGTAAATTCCAGTGTTCACAAGCTGCTCTTTCATATGAATGATAGAATATTGTTGTGTACAGTTTGTCTTTTGGTGAACAATGGATAAACACACAGCTGTGAAGCCAGGGTTTTAGCAAACGAAGAAAATGTAGGTGGCCCTCACATACGTACAACAGAGTACCTACAGCTATATCTTAAATTAATCAAAATGAGCTTGAGAAAGACTGCCTAGAAGTCGAAACGCGTTGCTCAGATCAACTTCTTCTCTTCAGTATCCTTACTTCGGCATCCCATGTGACCGGCTGGTCTGTGACTGAAACCCCATACATGATCCGGAAGATACGGAGAGTGGGTAATTTGTTCAGAGTCCAGATGCTGAGAACAGGGGAAACTTGTAAAAGTTTGATCATTATAGAGGACATCAATTGGACGACTACCATACTCCATCTGGTCTAAGTAACTAAAAGCACCATATGCCGTTTTATTTCTGTCAAACTTTTTAAGAGATCTTAAGAGATTTTAAGAGGAGAGACTTTATATTTGGGAGTTGACTTTGTTTAGGTATACATTGTAACTTTTTATGCCTGTACTGTGACTTTTTATGTTTGTATTGTGATCTTTTATGATTTTTTTAAATGTGTTTTATACGAATTACATTTTTAAAAATAACACAGATGAATTATATATATCAGAGTCTATTTATGAGTGCATATTTAGCTCTTTTAGCAAACTAAATATACTTTTCTGCATTTTTCAGATACTTTGAGGAATAAGTGGATGCCTCTTTTATATTTACTTGTTTTCTGCACTCGTTCAAGTGCAAGACAATTTTACACTTAATCTTAAATTATCACCCTTGGATGTGAAAGAGAAGTAGAATATACTGTACTGTGCAATTTGCTTGTTTAGTATGATATGCTTAGTTTTACTAGAGTTGTTGGCAGGAAGTTCAAAATTAAACTTAATTCAGTTTATAAATTAAGATAAGTTTATCTTCCCAAAATACAGAGACTCCATTTTCCTTACCTATTAAAGCGTGGATCTGCATAGGCATCAGGAATGTTAAGAACTTCCCCTGTTCTGGCAACTTGTCCAGCTATTCCCTTTTCAATCGAGAATCTGCAATTGTAAAATACAAGATATATAGAATAATTGTTTTCATTGTTTATACAACATTAAAATATTTTTTTAAAAAACAATAACATTGTTTAGGTGAGAAAGCATTCAATAAAATAATTAAGCCAAAGAATATCATTTGAGACATCCAATAGTGCCATGGAAAATTAAACAATTACAAAAAAAAAAAAAAGAGGATCAGAAAAGCACAAGTATGATTTTGTAATTTGTTCCTTATACAGGTTTACACACAACCAAATTTAATTTTTGTATTAATATCTGCATTTAATTTAGTTTACTATCCTGACAATAATCTAAATGTGTATGAATAGTGAAGATAATAGTTTTGCTGTTCAGATTTCATTTTCGTAGAGAAAAAACAAAATGTATGCTTGCCTGATAAATTTATTTCTTGACACGGTGAGTACACGGATCATCATAATTACTATTGGAAATATAACTCCTGGCCAGCAGGAGGCGGCAAAGAGCTCCACAGCAAAGCTGTTAAATACCACTCCCTTACCCACAACCCCCAGTCATTCGACCAAAGGGAAAGGAGAAAAGAAGAAATATAAGGTGCAGAGGTGCCTGAGGCTTATAGAACAATAAACTGTCTGAAAATACAGGGCGAGCTGTGGACTCACCGTGTCAAGAAATAAATAAATTTATCAGGTAAGCATAAATGTTGTTTTCTTTCTAATGACACGGTGAGTCCACAAATCCTCATAATTACTATTGGGAATCAATACCCAAGCTAGAGGACACAGATGATAAGGGAGGGACAAGACAGTTAGGCTAAACAGAGGGCACCACTGCTTGAAGAACCTTTCTCCCAAAAGAAGCCTCAGCCGAGGCAAAAGTATAAAATTTTGAAAATTTTGAAAAAGTGTGAGGAGAGGACCAAGTTGCAGCCTTGCAAATCTGTTCCACAGAAGCTTCCTTTTTAAAGCCCAGGAAGAAGAAACAGCCCTAGTAGAATGAGCCGTGACCTTCTCAGGAGGCTGCTGTCCAGCAGTTTCATAGGCCAAGCAAATTATACTCTTAAGCCAGAAAGAGAAGTAGCCGTAGCTTTCTGACCCTTACGTTTCCCAGAAAAAATGACAAACAAAGCAGAAGACCGACGAAAATCCTTAGTCGCCTGCAAGTAGAATTTGAATGCACGTACCACATCTAGGTTGTGCAATAACCGCTCCTTATGAGAGGAAGAGCTAGGACACAAAAAAGGAACAACGATCTCTTGATTAATATTCCTATCCGAAAACTTTACCACCTCCTTACAACGCAGGCAAAGAGAATGACTGGGGGTTGTGGGTAAGGGAGTGGTATTTAACAGCTTTGCTGTGGTGCTCTTCGACTCCTCCTGCTGGTAATTATGATGATTCGTGGACTCACCATGTCATTAGAAAGAAAGTTTATTTTTAACTTTATAATTCAATGTTTCAATGCTATGCACACAATTTGCAAAAGGTTTTAGCTTCATCATTATTTTGCTCACCTGATTTCTTTGGTCTTCTGGAAAACTGGCTTTCCACCATCCTCTTCACCAATGTCAAAGAGATCGGAATACAATTCTTTGTTCTTATGATCAACCTGGAACAGGGCGCACCGATCTGCATTTACCAGGTTTTTTGCATATATCTGTAGAGAAAATGAATAATTAAAAATGTACACTTAATAGCAGCATTTTCCTTTTCTTTGTTCATGTGTGGCAGCATTCAAATGAGATAACTTGATTGGACAGAAACTAGACACACTCCCTAACAAACCACACAATAGCACTTCTTGCACACCTACCTAGTTTTCATGTGAAGACATAAAAAGACATAAAAATATTTAAATGCATTAGGGGTATTTAAATGTAATCAGGAATACCAGTCAACACAATAAATTCCAGTAAGACACAATTTCATTCTTTCTCAGCTAACTAGCTGATATCTTATTAAATGGACATTAAACACTAAATAAATAATAGATATAATAATGCAGTCAAAGAAAAGATTAGCCCGAGAATAACATGTAAATGTATTTTTTTTAAAGTTTCATTAGCTGTTTATATGTCGACAAAACAAGTGTAAAGTTTTAGTGTCTATAAAACAATGGGAGCTGCCATGTTGTAACTTAGGTTATCTTCTCTGCTGTGGCCAATTAGGGACAGTTATTAATAGGTCACTAGAGTGTGCAGCCAATAGCTGTGTGGAATATAACAGAGTTCTGCATTTCCATTTCTAACAGGAACTGAAAAGCTCACAATTTCAGAATGAATATACAGGAAAGGGGGACAAAATAAATAATGAAAGTGTATTGCAGAGGTTTTTTTTATACATATGATTTATCATTTTATATTACCGTCTCAAAGTGTTTACTGTTCCTTTAACACCAATAATTAGTATTGGTGAGAACCAGCTGAAGGAATTTTGTGTTGAACAAAATGTATAATACTTTTGAAATCATACTGGGCACTTTGCTTGAAAATCCTTGCTGAAATCCTGCGCAATCTAGCTACTTCTGATATAGACCATTACGTTTGTTGAGCAATTTAAAAAAAAAAAAGAAAAGAAAAAAGAGAGAACAAAAATTTCAATTTAGAAATCACTCATATTACTTTCCTTATGCATGTAGTGTGATCTAATATATTTGTTAAATCCTGGTATACATCTACATACAGGTATGTAATATCTTCCCTAAGGTGCAGACTCAACTGGTCTTGAATTTTGCACCCAAATCTCATTAAGCATACCACATAATGAAGCATTTTAAGAGCACCTGCAACAGTGAACAGTTGAATATATTTGTTGTATACTTGTATTCAAAATAGTTTTCTGTAAATTAATATTACAATTTTTTTTTTTTTACTTTTAAAGTTTTTTATTGAAGTTTCAAAAAGAACTAACAAACATGTTTCACCCAAAAAGAAAAGTTACATCACAGTATGACATACAATGCTGTTACATGAAGATTATCCAATGAGATCAGTCAAAAATTACAATGCTACTCATCAGGCCCATATTTTAATATTGGACACACAAATAAATGAATTTGAAGAATAATAGAGAAGTCTGCCTATAGGTGTAATATAACAAGGTATCAGATTATGATGATGTTGTATGAAAAAGAGATGGGATCACCAAAGTGTGATGAGTATGTAAAAGAGGGATCATTTTTCATGTCTTGATGTGACTAGAATGAAAGGTTTGGGTTACAGAGAATTGAACTTCATTTTATATTATGTGAGTTTAAGTGTTATCCCTACATCAATATGTGAATATTTCATGACTATCAATTCTGGAGCCAGAAAGATGTAAGGAGTAGGCTTATGCTACTTGGGTTATAGTGATTAGGGTAAGAGAGAAAGAACAGCGGGCAAGAGCCGCTCGAATTATAGGGGAAGAAGAGAGGGGAAGGGGGGCGGAGAGAGGAGATATAGAACCTTATGCCATAGGCTAGTAGAATAGTTATGTAAATGGGAGGAGAGTAGATAGAATGGATAAAGTAGTGAGGGTTTTCAATAGTAGGTATCTATATAGAGGTAGGAATACAAATTATTATTCAGCTCAATGTTGCGTTGTGCATCACTATGTTATGGTACTCAGTCAAAGTAGGGCTTGGGCTTAATGTGTCTCTATGTGTAGTATATACAACTATGGTTCTGATAATAAAACTGGTGAACATAACCGGATCGGTTCTAGACAAGAATAAAATATGTAAACTAAATCTATACTATCATAGAGACGACTTGTACTACCTTCTTGTCCTCCAACGTACCAAAATGTATATATATGATGTGTATCTCATAATCCAAGAGGGGTATACATGGAGAAGAATTACTGAACCCTAATATGCAGTATTGACCATGGTGGCAAAGGTGTATGGTGATAGCAATATTATTCCCTGTATTAGCCGGGTAAACTTTGGGAGTAACTGCGGCTTAATTCTAAACTCCTCTCACGAGTGAATGGGTGCGAACAATATATATCTTGTATATCCGTAGAAATTTTTACACAAGAACACAAACATAATAATAACAGTGATGAAACACACAATAAACTCAGCTACATTGAGAGAACATGCTGAAGATACTAGTTGGGAGGTCTGGTCTCCAGGTCCTTACAGGTTTAAGCTACAAGGTATAATGATAAAGTGAGTTGTTAAAGTAAAAGTCACACAAATGGATGCCTATTTAAATATAATATTAATGCAAAGACCCTTTCGCCAAGAATATTGATAAATATTTGCCAGACACTGATATTAGTCACAAAGAGATTTAGACAGTGTAGTATTCATTTGTAATGTGTATATCTTAAATTTAAACAGTTTGCTATAGTTAGGGAGATTATGGAACAAAAATCCTGAGTGAGACAGGTGACCGACAAACAGACAAATAAACAGCCTAGATCAAAATAAGAGTCCCAATCTGACTAGGGAGACTAATGCATCCTCCGACGTTACAGTCATCAAAAATATCTCCCATATTTAGGATGTCAGAAAGATATAGAGAGAGGAATGAGTAAGGTCGTGTCATATGAGTACAGAGGCGGACTCCAGGAGGGGTCTACAGTGAGTCCAATTAGGACTAGTAGTTTTGACGCTTTGTGTATAGTATATGTTAGTGCTCAGTATCATGCAAAACTCTCGTATCTATTTGCCTCAATATATAATGAAACATGTGGAGGAGCAAGGTCAGTCTGTTAAGCGTTAAATGAGTATGTCTTGAATAGGAGTTAATGTTAGGTGTCTAACTATTGTACATATGTGGAATGTGTACATACATCCACAAACATAACGGATGTATACATAGGAGATAACAATAATATAGATAAGATAGTTATATGCTCTCCCACTATCTCATAAAGCTATGAAAAGAGCAACATCTAATATATGTCCAATTACAGACTAACCAGAATAGTGCATATCAAAGATACTGGAATGAGGATCTCCCCTATCTTACATGCACATATAAATACTGTAGTGCCATTTCCTCCTCTAACTTGAATAGGGTTCAGTGTTCGGCGTCTAACTGCCATACATATGTTAAATGTATATATACAACTACCAACATAACAAGTGTAGTCACACAAGATAACTATAATATAGGTAATATAACTATATGCTCTCCCTCTATCTCATAAAGCTATGGGAATAATAAGATCTAATATTTGCACAATTACAGCCTAACTAGAATATTGCATAACAAACATACTGTAATGAGGATCTCACTTATCTTACATGTGTGTATAAATACTTTAGTATCACCTCCAATTCCAACACAGACACTTGACTACTCAAATAACCCTGACTAATGATTACTACGCTAGTGGTGAACAGGAGAGAAAAGATTAGATACATAACTTGGCTAATGTGTTAAGATTGAAAACATTGAAGTCTTTCCAAACATTTAATAGGCTAGTAGAGTTAGTTTATATAGTAGTGGGGCTAGGGATTTGCCCGTATAAGCAGAGAGGCATTCTGTGGAATCTCTCCCTGTCAGCCCATGCAGATTATCCTTTTATGAATCTAAATGGGAATAGTTTATGGTCAGCTAAACGAAGAGTTCCATGTAATCGCTATAATAGAGCTGACAGTAATGCAACAAACAGTCCGACTGTGTTATAGACCTTCTGTTGAGCTATGCAGATCAAGCAGATAAGCGATAGAAGTGGCCTCCCGGATCAAAAGGGCCTTTCAATAGATTGATGTGATGTATGGCAGTTATTCTGTGAAACCCAGATGGTAATATGCTTTGAGCAAGCAGTGCTGGCGTGAAGAGGTGTAGCCCTGAATTATCCTTATGCGGAATCAGATGGGCAGACAGTCTGCGATCCCCCAGGGTGAGAGCTTTAAAACAGATGGAGCGGTTAAGGGCTTCTGAGCAATCCTCACCAGTGGATCGGGTCGCCTGCGAGGGGAAGCCCCACGGACCACACCGTTTCTGATTGTCTACAGGAGGACCTCCAGATGAATCAGCCGTCTCAGTACCATAAGAATTATAAACTGTCGGCTGGGAACTGCGTACTCTGGTCACTCCGAGCAGCGGTGTCTGCAGCGTCACAAGGTATGGTGCGTTCTGTCGCCCCGGCCCTATGAGGACCGGGGAGTGCTGCGGGATACTGTTCTATGAAGGTATTTCTGACTGTTTCGTTGACCTCGGATCAAGATCCCCTGTAGTTGTTGTATACCAGTCTGCAGTGTCATGGGGCATATCTGTGTTGCATTGTGTCAGGTCTGGTTCCGACTGGTCTGCCTCCACCTTCACTTCTCTAGCCAGTGTTGTGCTTTGTGATGGGTCCGCCGCAGCTCTCAGTTCAGCAACAAGAGCTTGCTGGTGAAAGTCCATGGAGCGCATTAAGACCTGGATCGCCAAAAGAAATTGTTGCTCCATTGATATGCTGAAGGTGCAAGTATAAGAAGTATGTTTACGTCTGTTAAGGCAGTGTGTGGGGAGTTTCAAGTATAATGGTAGGAGCTTCGTATCGGTCTCAGCTGATTAATAGGCCTCAGTGCCAATATTTTGTCAATTGTATGTTAGTTTAGTCCCAATCTTTGTGGACAATATCCTATCAAATGCTTCAAAAACTTTGTAATTGTGATTTTCTTAAAAGTAAAGTGTTTTACAAATCCAGTGTCATTCAGAGATGCACTCCTTGAAATCTCACTTGAGTATCTATGCAATGTATATTTTGCTGTGGCCAATTCGATGCTGAAAACTCCGTAACAAAAGATGTGTTTACTGTGAGCAGCCAGAGTACGGCTGTGTACTCCTTCTGTATCGGTTCTCCACTGTATATGTGCCGACCGGGGATCGCCTCCTGTGTGTTATGAAGCTTTTGAGTTACCACCCTGTGATAGCGAAAAGGAGCGCCTTTTGCGAAGGTGACTCCTTGTGTATTCAGAGGCTCCTGGTATA
Source organism: Bombina bombina (assembly GCF_027579735.1). Taxonomy (NCBI): domain Eukaryota; kingdom Metazoa; phylum Chordata; class Amphibia; order Anura; family Bombinatoridae; genus Bombina; species Bombina bombina. The sequence continues at coordinate 637 of NW_026510870.1, read as the reverse complement.
GGGCTCAGGGACATGCAGTGCTGGTTAGCGTTCCAGTTAAGTGAGGAAGCAGCAACAACTTACTCAGTCCTCAGCGTTTCCTGTAAGGCTAGGAAATAAGATGGCGGCTTTTCGCGGGCTTCCCCGCAGTCCCCGAGCAACCTATTAGGCGAAATTAGAAGAGACCTTATCACATGTATCAGGGGGTAATGATTAGCGGAGTGCACGGAGGAGACACAAGCAGTCTAAGATCAGCTCTACGGAGCTATGAGGTCAGTTGAAATGCCTCCGGTCAGCGGTAAAGTTGCGTAGTCTCTTCATTCAAGTTGTCTGATATTTTGAACTTTAGGTAGGCACTGAAGTGGGGTAAATGCATATATTTGCAGTGGAATAGGGAAGTTAGCTAATGTATTGGTGTGAAAAAGGGTCTGAATTCTCACATATTGGATGGGAGCTAAGCTTCCATGCGTCCAGTCAGCTCTCCTGTTGGCTCCGCCCCCTAATATTACAATTTTGATTTATTTTCATACGAAGATACAGGTTTGTATTCGTTTTCATGCAAAGATATGAGAGTTTACATAGACTTAAACATATAGGTTTTGATATGTGTGTCAACACAAGTGAATTCTGTGTCACATTCATTAATTGAATTTATTTT